>NC_056743.1:1648399198-1648616698 GCF_019279795.1 Protopterus annectens | reverse complement strand
TCACATCAAGTAGTACTCCAGTTCAATATTAGAGTGTATAGCACTGTTGTCTCAAATCATGTGGCATTCCAATTCAGTGTTAGAGTGGATAGCATTGCTGTCTCACATCATGTGATACTCCAGTTCAGTGTTAGAGTGGATAGCATTGCTGTCTCATATCACGTGGTACTCCAGTTTGGTTCTTAGCTGTGGAGCCCCCAATACCCCTACAATATCTGCATGGGTCTTTTCTGAAAGTTCCAATGTTCTTCCACAATCTAACAAGATGCCACAACTGGTTCTGGTCCCACTGTGACTCAGAACTGGATTAAGCAGGCAATTTGAGACTAAAAGAATAAACAGAATAATTTGGTTGTCCTCAGATCCATTATTTTGAAACATAGATGCAAAAGGTAAAAGTTGCTCCTGCATATCTTATATCATCAATATCTAAAATGATTTATCATTCTTCTGGACAATTAGTTAGCAGCTGTTTGATTTAAAACTCTATTTAGTTGCTACCACATTCGCTACAGACATAGCCAGGCAATGCAAGGCATTTTGTATACCATTAGCCACAAGTTTCAGTACATAGAATGCACCGATTGCAGACCAGACTATTGATTTTTTTTCTTTTCTTCCCACAGTAGCTGACCATGCTACCTCCAAAATCCCTAGTTTTGCCCCCACACATCATTTCCTGGCAAACAACAGTGTTCACTTTTCCAGTAATGTCTCCTCTTTGTGGAGGTCTTGCTTTAAGGCAGGGTCTAATGTGCAAAAATTTCAAGCAGACAAGAGGTTAGATGGGCTAATGGATGGGTTGACATGCAATCATGTGAGGAAATTTTCCCCTGCTTATCCATCTGCCCCAATGTGCTTGTTCTAAACATTGGTTGGGCAACAGGAACACATGAAGCCCAAATCCATTCCCTGCCTGTAGAATGGGTCTGCCATACTCAGTTTTCTCCACATCCATGATCATTATCATATATTTTGGGCTCCATGTGCTGTCAGGCCTAATATCTGTTACTGTTTGAGACATTTGGAGCTTGTAGTTACATATTTTGTCTAGAGAGGCCTAGCTGTTTCTTTGTGGAAGAGAGATTCAGTGTGGTTTGATCTAGCTGGAAGCATTCCTACAACACTGTGTTATTTTGATTGGATAATTTTCCTGTTCTCTGTTTCTCTGCTTTTAATAGCCAGTGTTTTAAACCAGTTTGTACTTGTTTGCTCAAGCTGCTCAAAGCTGCAGTGAGACAGGCCTTCTGCAATTTGCTCTGCTGTAATATTGGAAAAAGATATGTGCTTATTTTCAACTGTTTTTGTACCTCTGTTTTACTGAATATCTGTTTAATCTGTGAAACTGTTTTAGTCTCCTTTTTGTTATCTGTTAGAGCTTAATATCTGTTACTGTTTGTGACCATTGGAACTTGTAGTGAAATCTTTTGTTTAGAGTGGCCTAGCTGTTTCTTTGTGGGATAGAGCATCAGTGTGGTTGTATCTAGCTAGAAGCATTCCTGCAACACTGTTATTTTGATTGGATAATCTGCCTAGTTTCTGTTTCTCTGCCTTAAAAGCCGGTGTTTTAAACCAGTTTGTACTTGTTTACTCAAGATGTTCAAAGCTGCAGTGAGACAGGACTTCTGCCATTTGCTCTGCTGTGATATTGGAAAAAGATAAGTGCTTATTTTCAACTGTTTTCTGCTCTTCTGTTTTACTGAATATCTGTTTAATCTGTACATCAGTTTTTTAGTCTTCTTTTTCTTGTCTGTTAGAGCTGAATATCTCTTACTGTTTGTAACCTTAGGAGGCTGTAGTGAAATCTTTTGGTCTAGAGAGGCCTAGCTGTTTCTTTGTGGGAGAGAACATTGGTGTGGTTTGATGTAGCTAGAATCATTCCTGCAACACTGTGTTATTTTGATTGGATAATTTGCCTGATTTCTGTTGCTTTGCCTTTAGTAGCCAGTGTTTCAAACCAGTTTGTACTTGATTGCTCAAGCTGCTCAAAGCTAAAGTGAGATAGACCATCTGCCATTTGCTTTGCTGTGATATTGGAAAAAGATAAGTGCTTATTTGCAACTGTTTTCTGCATGTCTGATTTACACTGTTACTGTGTAACTCTTTTTAGTCTCCTTTTTGTTGTCTGTTAGAGCTGAATATATGTCACTGTTTGTGACCTTTGGAGCTTGTAGTGAAGTCTTTTGTCTAGAGAGGCCTAGCTGTTTCTTTGTGGGAGAGGGGGAGTCAGTATGGTTTGATCTAGCTAGAAGCATTCCTGCAACACTATGTTATTTTGCTTAGATAATTTACCTGGTTTCTATTTCTCTGCCTTTAATAGCCAGCATTTTAAACTAGTTTGTACTTGTTTGCTCAAGTTGTTCAAAGCTGCAGTGAGATAGAACTTCCGCCATTTGCTCTGCTGTGATATTGGAAAAAGATAAAGTGCTTATTTTCACCTGTTTTCTGCCCTACTGTTTTTCTGCATATCATTTTAACCTGTGCAACTGTTTTATATCCCACCTATCTGCCCAGCTACTGTTGTGGTCTTAAAGCTTGGTAGCTTTGAGATGCCCCCTTAGTATAAAGTTGATACTGGACACTCCCCTCAGTCATATTACATCAGCTGATTATACTGTTTACAGTAAGAACTTTGTAAAGGCCCACCTCTTTAGCTTCACATACTTGAATTATCTTATTATCTTCTGTCTCCTCACATTCTACTAAAAAAAAAAAAAAAAAACTGTACCTCTTCCTTCTTCATTTTGCTGCTTGTGTTTAGAAGTTCAACTGCATTTCAGTTGCCATATTTATTACTGCTTCTTGGTAGACTCATTAAATTGATGACAGTATTCTACTGAATTGCTGTTTTATTTGTGCTGTCTTTTACTGTTGTGATTGTGAGCTACTGTTTTAAACCAATCTACTGAATATGTATATGTCATTGCTATCTTCTACAATTCATTACTGTCTAACTGCATTTTACTGCATTTTTTTGCTGTTTAAGTGCATTTTTTCATACTGTGAGTTCTGTTCTTTTGACTGTAAGTGATTAATTTGTGCTTCATTGTGAGTTTTTTTTTACTGTGTTCTTAACCTTATAATTGAATAGCATAGTCTAGATATGGGTCTGCTGCATCCTTAGCTTCAGTTGCATGGTTTTTACCCCTTTTTGAGATATTTCAGCTACAAATTCTCCCTTAGTAGCACTTGTGTTATCATATAGCAGTACTACTCATAGACCTTCCTCCCTTTACCCTCTTAGCTCTTTCAGTTTCTGACAAATATGGATGGACAATTTCCTACATTTTCTCTTGCCAGTCTGGCTGATATGGGCATCCTGACACAGTGTAGTAACTGCCTCATTTACACGGACAACCTTCTACTACTAACAACTAGGAAAACAATTTGTAAGAGATGCAATTACGTCAAATACCTAGTGCCATTGCTCTGTACCCCACAGACCAGTATATCTGGCACTGAGAAGGTTGGCAACACAAACACCACACCTCAAACACTGCCTGCACTTACACAACACACCTCCATATATGCAGAGGTCCTCAACAAAAGAATACCCAAACAAAAGAGACCTCTGAGGCATGAATGCACGTGAACTCCACAGCCCCTCACACCACACACACCACATAGTCCACACACTTGTGTCTGACAGCCAATAAGGCCTAAACATAAACCTAACATATTAGTCATAGGAGACTCCATTGTGAGATACACAGATCTGCCCCTCACCCGGCTGGATAAGGCGAAAGTAACAGTTAGTTGTTTGTCGGGAGCCAGAATCCACCATATCACCAATGCACTCAAGTCTTTCAACAGATACTGTTATGACTGTTTCATAGTCCATGTTGGAGTGAATGACCTGAGACATACCTCCCTGGACTATATGAAGAGAGACATGATCCAGCTCACTGAGTATGTGTCCCAGGCAGGTATGTTCCTAGCCATAAGCAGCATTCTACCATCAGCCAGAATGATGCCTCAATACAAACAGAAAATGATTGACTTTAACAATTGGTATCATTCCAAGGAGATCCAGTACCTGACAGCCTGGGATGACATGATTGACAAACCAAGATGCTTTGCCAGAGATGGCTGCATCTGTCTCCATTTGGCTTCAGGCTCCTGGGAAATGATCTTGCCTCCTCCATAGTGCCATTTTTAGGCAATGCCATGAGGTCAAAACTACCAAAATGAAAATTTCATCAAAATGTAAATTAAAGGTCATGCTGCTAAACAGTAGGAGTCTAAACATGAAACTGCACTCATTGCAAGCATTCTTAACCCTGGAATAAGCTGACATTTTTGCAGTCACAGAAACCTGGTTCAAAGCTGCAGAGATCACCCCAGCCATATGAGGTTACTCATCCTATCATTCATTCAGACCCCAAACTGTGGGCAGCAAAATAAAACGAGGTGGAGCTGCAATATATATAAAAGACATACACACATCTAGGCTGGTCAAACAGTACGATGCACAGGAAACACTCCAGGTGCAGTTAACAATTGACAAGGCCCCTATTCAAATCATAGCTAGTTATAGTCCTCCAACTCTGACTCAAGATGCCCACTCCATCTATCTGGACCTCTTTGAATCTATCAATATTCAACCCCTTACCCTGACCCTGAGTGACTTTAACTATCCAACCATAGACTGGAAGAAATACTCATGCCAAAACACAAATGCCCAAACATTCCTTGATTTCATCAATGCAAATGCATTGGACCAGTTGGCTGACACCCTCACAAGAGGTGAAAATATCTTAGACATGATATTAGCCAACATGAGTAACCACTGCAACATCCCTAGAGTGTCATCATCCTGGTAAGATCTGACCACAAAGCAGTCACCTTTGAAGTCACCATATCTCCCAGCCTCCCCCTGGCTAGGGTCAAACAAAAAACTTCACCAAAGCTGATTACAACCTCCTGAGGGAAAGTATAAACAGCTTCACAGTCCCCTCCATCTCCATAGGAACTGGCACATATGCCCAAACCTACACCAAATTACTATATGAGCATTTATATAGCTGCATGGAATCAGGAGTACCAGACAGGACAAAATCATCCTCCTGAAGGAAGAGTAAACCTGTCTGGGAGACATCCACAATAAATAAACGCTATAATAAAAGGAAACAGTTGCTGTCCAGGACAAAGAAGGAGCAGGTGCCTAACTGGAAGCAATCTCTCCTTAGCCTGAAAAAGCAAATAAGAGTACTAGTAAAATCCTCCAAAGCAAACTTCAAGCCCAAATTGGCCACATCTACTAAAGACAATCATAAGACCTTCTTCACATATGTCCACAGTCTCAAGGGAAGCACCCAGATCTGCCCAGAACTGGTGGTCAAGGACACCACATACACAAACATTATAGAAATAGCCAACCTGCTGGCAGACAGGTTCAGTAAAAACATCACTCCTCTGCCCTCCCCATCAGTAAAACAGGACATCCTCAGTACCTGTCCACCTCCCCATATCTCTAGGAAGAAAGTTATCGCTGACCTCTCAAAGGCAAAAAATACAGCCTCCATGGGACCTGATAACATCCCGGGCTGCATCCTACATGAACTTAGGCAGAAACTTGCAGTGCCATTAGGCACCCTATTCAATCAAAGCCTGAGTACCTGCTTCATCCCAGCTGAATAGAGGACAGCTACTGTCATCCCTTTGCACAAAGGTGGAGCATCCACTAATCCAGGAAATCATAAACCCATCAGCCTAACTAGCCTGATCTGCAAGGCCATGGAGTAGATTATCATGGACTTCATTAACAAGGACATTGACAACCTCCAGACACTTGATCCCACACAGTTTGGTTTTGTCAAAGGGAGGTCATGCCTGTTAAATTTGGTCGACATCTTTGAGGGAGTCATTAAGGCCATAGACAAGGGGAAGATGGTGCACACCACCTATCTTGACCTAGCCAAAGTCTTTAATACTATTCCCCACTTAGATATAATAGATAAAGTCTCTCAACTAGGCATCAATCCATATGTTACCATATGGGTAGCAAACTGGCTTACTGATAGAACCCGCCTAGTCAAAATAGGAGAAGCCACCTGAAGTAGTAGACCCCGTAACAAGCAGTGTACACCAGGGATTGGTTTTGGGACCTCTACTGTTTGGGATATACTTCAAAGAGGTTCAGGCCAAATCTAGTGGCTATGTCTGACCAAGTTTGCAAATGACTGCAAGCTGGCTGCTGTCATCAATTCCCCTAGTGATGTGGACATCCTCCAAGAGGGTCATACCCAAACAAATTACTGGTGCCAGAAACATGGCCTCAAGCCGAATGCCAAAAAAATACATCATCGTCCCTTTTGGGGAGAGTGGCATCCCCACGAATTATCACATTGATAATAAGGTACTAAGCATGCAGTCAGTCGTGAGGGACTTGGGCACCAGGTTGATAGCAAACTGACTTTTGACCACCATATTTCCTCTGTTGTATAGAAAGCTTTCTACATGGCCCACCAGGGACAAGATGGTCATAACATCCCTGTATTCTTCCCTTATAAGACCCATTATTGAGTACAATCCCCTTTTCGGCATGTACCTCACAAAGCACATGCAGCAGCTGGAGAGACCTCAGAGGTTCCTCACCCAGGGAATCCAGGGCCTCAAACATCTGCCCAACACAGATAGGCTAAAAGCCCTGTCCATCTACTCAGTCTCCTACAGACTCCTCAGAGGTGACCTCTGTCTGGCATACAAAGCAATCTCAGACCCTGACCTGATGGGACTGCTGCATATTTGCAAGTCAAGCTCAACTTGAGTAACCTGCATGTGCGACCTTAACCTGGTCTGTGATATCAATAGGACTTGTTAGTGGGACAGATTTGTGTCCCTGCGACTCCCCATTTTGTGGAATAGACTCCTTCTCCATGTAAAGCAGAGTACCTCATTAAACCCTTTTAAGTGCAACCTGGATAACTGGATGGGGAAAAGAAAAGAAAATACACCCCTGGGATTCCACCTGTGTCCCTGCTGGACAGTGGCATAGGGTGCTGACTAGTTGGAACATGGGCTAAATTCTTGGCTAGGCTTGTAAGGTCCTCAGGGCCAATAGCCTAGTAACTTCTATGATCCTATGACCTATCATGTTCATTATAATCCCCCCCAGGACAGGCACACTAATCCTTCCTATTGTTTCATTAGTCTTCCAAGCCCCTAAAGCCTGGGCTTTAATCACAGATTTATCCCTATATGACAATGGAATGACATCAAATTTCTATATACAGAAAGAGAGAGGGAAATGTACAATATGATTATCACAAATTAACAGAGGAAATTGTCTAGTTGTATAAAGAGGAGCCACAAAACAAGTTTATAGCAGGAGACTGTAATAATAACATTTTATGAGTATGTAGAATGTTTGCAAGTAAGGGTCTATATTATATCATTGAACGCTTAAAAAAGCGAATGCTGATTGATCGACCTAATTTAAGCGAAAGCTTACAATCTCAAACTGTCAGATCAGCGATTTTTTTCCCAGGGAAAAAAATCGCTGATCCAAAACACATACACACAACACAAGCACACCAAACAAACAGAAATCCATACACATACACCTAAAATCTGATACCTAACCCTACACTAAACTATACATACACCACTGACTACCCACTTACCTTAACCTAAACCCTAACCCTAAGGTCCGTCACTATCGCACACTCACCTCACTCTCTCCCTAACCCTAACTCACTTAAATCTGCCCTAACCCTCATGTCCACTCAATCGCATACAAACCTAACCCTAACTCTCCTAAATCACCCTAACACTCACATCCACACAATCGCACACTTACCTGAATCTGACCGGTAACTTTCCACCATAACACTGAAAATACTGAAGCAACAGAAACGGACAACCAAATTCTTTCCCTAGGAAAAACTTCGAGTTTCTGCTGCTTTGATATTTTGCAGTTTTGCGAAAATAAGTTAGATCAATCAGCGTTCGCTTTTTTAAGCATTCGAGGATATAATGTAGACCCACAAGTAACACAAGTATATAATCCATTACAGCTATACATATTCCACAATGGGTATTCTATTAAAACTGCAATTTCTTTGTCTCAGGATTATTTGTGTACAGCAGAGCTATGAAAACCAGTCTTAAAGTTGCACAATACCTCTTCAATGCAATATCCAAAATAAGGAAAAAAAACAAAAATGCAGATGAATTGTGCAAATAGAAGAGAGAATGAAGATTTGTTTTTCAAGAATGGCTATACCTGAAATCTCATCCATTTAATTCATAGACAATGCTAGTAACTCAACAAGGCAGATACTATGCAGGTCTTCCTTACTATCTGAAGCAGAAAGATGCAAAATCAGTACAGTATTTAGGAAATGTGCTCCTAAGTCACTGTGGATGGTAGTAGAAATATTATGAAAAAGTAAAGGAGTGCAATTTTCAAGAATGCCATTGCCTGTAAAACTCCAAATGCAGTGCATATTCATGCAAGTGTGTGTGTGTGTGTGTGTGTGTGTGTGTGTGTGTGTGTGTGTGTGTGTGTGTGTGTGTGTGTGTGTGTGTGATTTGGAGGAAAATTCATTGAACTTGGTTAGTCTGCAAACTTTTTTAAAAATAAAAATTTCCTGCCCACACATGTACAAAAGCAAAAAAGAAGATGGTTCATGGATATTGGCTGCATGCTCTAAGTAACGCTCTCATTCAAAATGTAGTAAAACATATCTGGTTAATACAACAAAAATCCTTTCTGTTATTAAAGAAAGATGTTTATTTGCCTTATTTGCTTAAATGAAACAGCTTATTTATAGCAACATTTCTATATGTACACATAAATACAGCACTGTTTACAATACCTGCTTTGATTTTGGCACCTGATTTAGTGATATCCATCATGATATGATACTCTTCCCCCTCTTCATATATATATATATATATATATATATATATATATATATATATATATATATATATATATATATATATATATATATATATATATATATTACTATATGACTGACATTTGCTTATAATACAAGGGTGCCTTTATAAAAAGGTGGCTAAGATAACCCCATTCAGAGAATTTTGTTTGCTCTTGTTGGAGGGAAACTTGATGTCAGGGGCAGTGGCTCTGGGAATGAGATTCAGAAGAATAAATAAAGGCCTGGAAGAAGATGCCAGAATGAAATTGGAGATGATTCCTGTTTTGTAGTAATTTAAAAGACATGGTGCTACTGAGAGACTGAGAGATATAGATAGATAGAGAGAAACAGAGAGAGAGAGAGAGAGAGAGAAACTCACAAGTTCTGAAAGATACTGTACACCAGCTGTATGGGACTGTATTGAATGTACTTGCTATATATTTTTTCTTTAGCCTTAAGACAATTCTTCTGTGAAAAGACCTGCATCTTAGATTTTTTACAATAAACTGTTTTTTTAAAGTGTGGCATTCATACTGCATTTAATTTTCCATATTGGTGAAGAATGTAGACATCTTGTTGGCACAATTTCACGTAATAAAGTAATAATGATTACAATTAGTCCACATGTTTTGAGCACAATTTCCCAACTTTGAGACATAGCAGAACTGTTGGAGAAAAACTTTTCTCCAACATGAGAGATAGTTCTGTGGTAAATTCCATGCATTTCCTCTTGAATGTTGAGTGCATTAGTGTGCAGTTCCACTGCACAGAATGAAAACTATGAACCAGTAATTGCAGACCATCACTGCTGCAGTTGAAAGGATGAGTGTAATGTCTAAATCAATGGCTAAAACAATGACTGCTCTTCTACTGTCATTGCCTATGCCTTTTATTTAATTTCTCCAAGTCTTTTGGGTTTCTAATACTATGACAGGAATGGACCCCATTCCTAAGTCAAAGTCTGATTAAAGTTCATGAAATTAGCACTGTTTAAACCTTTGATGTTAGCCAGAAATGCTCTTTGCAGCACCCTCAATGTGTCCAGTAATGACTCCTGCAATTAATATGGGGTTACTTGTATTAATAGCATATCTAAATACAATTGTAGCTTCTTTTTCATAAGACCCATTGCTCCTACTACTATTGTAACTGAATTTCTTTCTTCCACATTGCTCTCATTTCTGCCTGCAAATCCTGATATTTTATGACTTTGTGTCTCTCTGTATGCAAAACACTGTAGTCGCTGGATGTAGCAATTTCAATGATCAGCTCTACTTTTGTCTTCTTTTCATAGGTTCATAGGTTCATAGGTAGCTACTAGGCTATCTGCCCTGGGGCATTTATAAGCCTAGCCAGAGTGTATTTGGCTTCCGCCTCCCTATTAGATTAACCTACTGTGCCTCTGTAACATAGGTCATAGAAGGTACCCTTTTAAGATTAGTTTACTGTGCCTCTGTCTAGCAGGGGCACAGAAGAGATCCCAGGGGTGAATTTGCGATTTCCCATCCACGCGTCCAGATTTCCCTTGAAGATTGTCATCGTGGGGCTATGTCTAACATGAATTGGGATTCTATTCCAGAGTGAGGGGAGCCTCTGGGAAAGGAATCTGTCCCTCCAGCATGTCTTATTTATTTTTGTGCTGAGGTTTAGGTCCCTGGAGCATGTAGCTCTAAGGGACTTGGATTTTTTGAGGTGAAGCATGTCCATTAATTCTGAGTTTGACATGGCTTTGTACGTCAGGCATAGATCGCCTCTGAGTAGGTGGTAAGCAACTGAGTAGAGCTGGAGTTTCTTTAGTTGAGCTGCATAGGACATCTGTTTGTAGCCCATGATCCTCTTGGTGAGGTACTTTTGGGGTCTCTCCAGTTGCTGCAGGTGTCAGGTAAGGTACATCCCAAAAGGGGCATTGTATTCAATTATGGGCCTGATGAGTGACGAGTAGAGGGGCACAATAACCTCTCTTGATCTAGATGCAAACCCTTTCTTGATAAGGTGGGCTATATAGAAGGTCTTTCTAACCACTTTGGCAACGTGATTATCAAAGGAGAGATTACTATCTACATTGGTCCCCAAATCTCTAATTACTTCTTCCGTACTTAATGGATTACCACCTATGTGGTAATTTGTGGGCACCTTGTTTTTCCCAAAGGGGATGACTATGCACTTTTTAGCATTTAGCTTGAGGCCATGGCTCTGGCACCAAGCATCCGTCTCTGTGAGACCCTTTTGGAGGATGCTTGTGTCAGCTGGAGATTTGATTATGGCCCTCAATTTGCAGTCATCTGCGAACTTTGTCAGCCATAATCCCCCCGTGTTAGCCTGAACCTCAGAGAAGTATATACCGAACAAAAGAGGTCCCAGAACTGAGCCCTGTGGGACGCCATTGTAACTGGTTTGGATTCAGACATGGCACCTGCGATTCTGACCATGTGGGTTCTATCTCTGAGCCAGTTTGCAACCCATCTTGTAATATGGGGGTTTATATTTAAGCTGGTAAGCTTATTTATGATGCCCGAGTGGGGTATTGTGTCGAAGGCTTTTGTGAGGTCCAGGTAGGCTTTGTGGACTACCTTGCCCTCATCTATGGCTTTGGTAACTGTTTCAAAGAAATCAACTAGGTTTAAGAGGGAAGATCTGCCCTTATCAAAGCCAAATTGGGTAGGGTCCAGTGTCTGGAGGCTACCAATGTCTTTGTTTATGAGTTCCATGATAATACGCTCCATAGCTTTACAGACCAGACTAGTCAGGCTTATGGGGCGATAGTTTCCAGGGTCCATTGTGGCACCACCTTTGTGGAGTGGAAACAATGTAGCTATACGCCATTCTTTGGGTACATATCCTGTAGTAAGGCTAAGTTTGAACAGTGACTTAATGTGAGGGTTCAGTTCTTCTTGGAGCTCGTGTAAGACACAGCCTGGGACACTGTCCGGTCCCACAGATGCTGTGTTTTTTGCTTTGGAGAGGGCAGCTTTCACCTGTGCATCTGTGATGTCAGGGAGGTTACATTCAGTTGGGATAGGCATTTGCTCCTTTGGGGGGGAAGGGGGGGAGAAGTTTGCACTGAATCTGTCTGCCAGGATGTTGGCTATGTCTGTAGGTTTGGTATATTTTGTACCGTTATGCAACAATTCAGAGCATATCTGGGAGTTTCCACCCATGTTCCTGACATAACTAAAGAAGGCCTTGTGATTATCTTTAGTGTCTAGGGCAATTTTTCTTTCGAAACTGGCCTTTGATGATTTTATGAGGGATCGAAGTTTCTTGCTAATACTGATCAGAGATGCCTTCCCTTTTTGGGATTTTGCTCCGTCATGTAGTAGCTTCCTCCTTCTGTTGGACCACTATATCTGGTTTTCTTGCATCTAACTTTTGAACTGTTGGTAATGGGTGATCCCATATGATGCAGACTTCATAATTTTCTATTATGCTTTGTGGCTTATGTTTCCAATGATTTTCAGCCACTTCAATATCATAATGTTTGCACAATCTCCAGTACAACAGCCTTGCAGCATTATTATGCCTTTCAGTATACAGTCCTTCTGCCATTACTATGTCACAACCAGCAACAAGGTGTGCAACTGTTTCCAATTCTGTTTTACAAAACCTAAATGTATCTGTTTCTCCTACATGTTCCATGGACTCTGCAAGCCAACATATACGTAGCCCACTATCTTGGGCAGTCAATATTAACCTTTCATCTTTTCATTTGAATTCGCCTCTCTTAACCATTCCTGCAATCAGTCTTGATCAACACGAGGTTCTTCCAGAAGTTTTCTATACTTGCAACTATATTTATGCATTTTTCACATTTCTTGCCTTCTCATCTAATCTTTCACCTTATATTCTTTCTTTTGTTTTTGGTACATTCAGTTGCTGCCTGATTTTTATCTACTTCTAGTTTGATTTCCATTCCTGCTTGATGCAGCTATACTTCTGCTAGACTAAGCAGGGAAGTCTTAGATTTATTCTCCTAATGTTTCAAAACATTCACTACATCTGGGTCTTGTGAGTTCAGCAGATATGTGTGCAGTCGCATGATTGCATATCTACACATGTAATCAGTTTCAAGGAGGCCCATACCTACTTTGGAATGGGGAATATATAATCTTGGTATGCACCAATTGTTATAAATCATTTGATGAGCAGGAAGCATCCTTCTTGCTTTCCTATATAATATATCCAACACCTTTTGGGCCAGTCAGTCACTCCAAAGCTGTAAGTTAGGACAGAAAGAGCAAATAGGTTTATAGCATGAATTTTGTTCTTAGATGTTAACGCAGTTTTCAGAATTAATTGAAGTCTTCTAAAATATCCCGTACTTTTATTCACATTTGTTCATGTTGTATTGTTGATCCTTCACCAATCTCCAAATATTGATACACTCCATCTTGCTCAAGTTTTGTTACATCACATTCTTGTCCTAAACTGATGTTTTGCTGGTGCTGCAGTTTTCCTGCTGTAAAGGTTGCTTTTGCATGTTTATCAAGACCAAATGACATTCTTATATCATCTGAAAAAGTTTTGACTACTTGCAGTTGTGCTTTCAGTTCCTCATCTGATGAGCTATACAGTTTTAAATCATCGACAAAGAGAGGATGAGAAGTCTTTATACTTTATTGTTTTCTTGCAGCCAAATTATAGCAATGGCTTAAGCTGTTAAGTAGACAGCTTAGTGGGTTAAGGGCAAACCAGAAAAGCAGCTGTGACAGGGAGTCACCCTGGAATATCCCGCTTTAAATTTTTATCCCTGGAATAATAATTTGTCCTTTATCATGGATTAATTGAATAATGGTGTGCAACTATTTCATGGTCACAGTAATGTAAATGATCAGTGTAGAGTGTATTTTATACATTTTTATCCATGAATGTGGGATACTGTCAAATGCTTTTTTGTAGTTAATCCATGCCATACTTAGATTCTTTCTCTCTTTTCAGTTCTCCATGATGACTTTATTTTGCTACAAATTAAACTTTGTTCCATATGACTTTCTTTTATTATCCATTTGTTCTATTGCCAAGAATTAATTTTCTTCTAAATGACTATAAACTCTGCCAGCATCAATTCCAGTGTACAGTCTATACATGGTCGGAAGGCAAGTTATTGTTCTATACTTTTTAGGATAACTTGCAGGTCTACTCTTAAGTAAAAGCATTGTTTTTTCTGTTGTTAACCAGATTGGTGTCTGTTCATTGTGCTTGTATAAATAGTTCTTACTCATGGCTAAATCTTCATTCAAAGATGTTAATACTTTTACCCAGAAGTTAGGTACTGCATCTGGGCCTGATGTTTTGCAATTGGAGGCTTTCCATAACTTTATCTCAGTCTCTTATCCTGTACCTTTGAACTTCTTATTCTTTCTCTTACTTCTTCTATCCATTTAGCATCTTTGTTATGTTCCACAGGATCTTCATAGATATTTCTCCAAAATGTATATATTTATTCTTTTTTGGGTGGTCTTTCTATTCCTTTTGCCTTGTTTCCCAATTGTCTATAGAACTTTTTGGAACTATCAATAAATTGCTTATTTTGTACTTTTCCTGCATATTTATCTGTCTATCTTCTAAAATGTTCTGCCCTTGCTGAGATTTTTAGTTTATTTGCAACAGTGCAAGATAGATCCTGATCTATTATAATACTTTGCATTGATTTTATCACATGTATCTTTCTGAGTATCTTTGCTGATCTGTTCCCTCTTCTATACTCTTCTAACAGTGACAGTTCATGTCTTAATTGCTTTATAGTTTTCTCTATTCGATACTTCCGAGATGGTATTCGATTTCTCCCCTTCCTTTCCTTTATTACCCTGTGTTCTTACAGTAGAATTTTATCTGTTATTAATTTAGCTGCATTGTAATATATATCGTTTACTTCTGTTATATCGCATGGATCTCTACGGACAGTCCTAATTGCTGTATTTATTTGTTTTATCAAACTTCTGACTTTTTGGGGTTTCTTGACTTTGTTCAGTCTATTTCTTTAATATGTCTCTCATAAGAGCTCTCTCAATGTAGGACTGGCATGACCAGACAGGAGGAGAAGGTAACCACACACACTATAGACCCAGTCTCACATAATACCATCACAACCTCAAATCATACACATAAACACACAAATACATACTCGGAGGCTCTGATCAAAAATCTACCAAAACAGCAGAGGCCACCAAAGCAGACACCCAAACAACTACCACCTCAGAACACAACACCTGCAACACATAGACCACACAGTCAGAGTGTCACAGCCCTTAAGGCCAAACACAATGCCAGACACACTAGTCATTGGTGACTCCATAGTCAAACACACTGACGTCCCGCTCACCAGACTGAGTAAGGAGAAGGTCACAGTAAGCTGCCTGTCGGGTGCTAGAATCCGCCACATAACACATGCACTCAGGTCTCTCAACAGCAGGTACAAGTACGACTCAATCATTGTCCACGCTGGTGTTAACGACCTGAGACGAACCTCCTTGGACTACATGAAAAGAGACATAGAGGAGCTCTCTGATTATGTAGCCCAAGCAGGTATGACCCTGACCTTGAGCAGTATCCTACCTTCACCAAGAATGATGCAACAATACAGAGATAAGATGATCAGCTTTAACAATTGGCTTAAACTCTGGTGTCATTCAAAGGGGATCCAATGTCTGTCTGCCTGGGATGACATGCTGGACAAGCCACGCTGCTTCAAGGGACGGCTTGCACTTGTCACCCTGGGATTCGGATTTTGGCAAAGGCTCTTGCCACCCCCATAGTGCCTTTTTAGGCAAGGCTCAAATTCTAAACCTACCACCCTAGAACAAAACAAAGAAAAAAACTAAGGGTAATGCTGCTCAATGCCAGAAGTCTCAACCTCAAGATGCACGCACTCGAGGCCCTTCTCAGTATGGAGAACATCGATGTCTGTGCTGTGACAGAAACCTGGTTCAAGGCTCCTGAGAGCACCCCAGCACTATCAGGTTTTACCTCATATCATGCGTTCCGGCCCCAAAACCCGGACAATATCAAGAAAGGAGGAGGGGTATCCATATTCATCAAGGACACCCACACCTCAAGATTGGTGGCATCGCACGATGCATCAGAAACCATCCAGGTGCAATTAACCATAGGCAAGATTGCTCTGCAATTTGTAGCATGTTACAGGCCACCCTCGCAAACTCAGGAACTTCATATGGCCTTCCTGAAAACACTGGAGGGATAAATGTATCTCCGAACACCATCATACTAGGTGACTTCAACTACCCTAATATAGACTGGGAACACTACTCAAGCCCAAACACTCTAGCCCAAAAGTTCCTGGAATTCATAAACTCAAATGCCATGGAACAACTAGTCACCATCCCCACAAGAGGAGAAAACATACTTGATCTCATCATCACGAACATGGGAGCACAATGTTCAACACCGGAAGTATACACCGCACTGGTGAGATCTGATCACAAACTAATCTCGCTGGAGGTCCTCATCCCGCCTCCACCGAAATGAAAAGACCACAGTAAAGAACTTCTCGAAGCCGACTTCACACTTGTAAAGACTAGTGTGGTCACCGCTAAGGCCCCTGAGCCGGGTTAACATTACTCAAACCACTGAATCACTTACAAATGCCTTCTACCAGCACCTGCAGGGCTGCATTGATCAGGCAATCCCAAGCAAAACAAAGACTCTTTGTACCAAAGGCAAGCGTCCAGTCTGGTGGACCCCAGCCATAAACAAACTCTACAACAAAAGGAGAAAGCTACTACAAGATAGAGCAAAATCCTTAAAAGGTAAGACATCGCTGATCACTATAAGTAAAAAGCTAAGAGCTCTCATAAAATCATCCAAAGCTAATTTTGAGAAAAAATAGCTAAGGACTCTAAAGACAACCATAAGGCATTCTTTAGCTATGTCAGAAACCTAGGAGGAAACTCCCAGATATGCTCAGAATTAGTTCAAAATGATGTGAAGATTACTGATCCTACAGACATTGCCAACATACTGGCTGACAGGTTCAGTGCAAACTTCTCCCCTCCCCTAAAGGAGAGATATCTATACCAAATGATTGTAGCCCCCAAACATCTCTAACACCCAGGTGAGAACTGCTCTCCCCAAGGCAAAGAACACAGCATCCATGGGACCTGATGGTGTCCCCGGCTGTGTGCTCCATGAACTCAATGAGGAATTAAACCCACAGTTAGGACAGCTGTTTAATCTTAGTCTCACCTCCAGATACGCACTCCAGGAGTGGCGCACAGCAAATGTGGTCCCACTCCACAAAGGCGGTGCCTCCACCGACCCTGGAAATTACCGTCCCATTAGCTTGACAAGCCTTATCTGCAAAGCCATGGAGAGGATCATAATGGATCTCATAAATAAAGACATAAGGAACTTGCAGACTTTGGATCCAACCCAGTTTGGCTTTGTCAAAGGCAGATCATGCCTTTTAAACTTGGTTGACTTTTTCGAAACAGTCACCAAGGCCATTGACGAGGGCAGTCCATACAGCCTACCTAGACCTGGCGAAGGCTTTTGATACAATACCTCACTCGGGTATCATTGAAAAACTCATCAACTTAAATGTAAACCCATACATTACAAGATGGGTTGCAAACTGGCTGAGTGACAGAACCCACAGGGTCAGAGTTGCTGGCGCCATGTCAGACTCAAAGCCTGTCACAAGTGGTGTCCCACAGGGCTCAGTCCTGGGCCCACTCTTGTTTGGCATCTACTTTTCTGAAGTACAAGCAAACACAGGAGGATTATGGCTGACAAAGTTTGCAGATGGCTGCAAACTGGGCCGTAGTTGAAAACACATCCAACACAGATATCCTTCAGAAGGGTCTCACAGAAATGGATAACTGGTGCCAGAGCCATGGCCTAAAGTTAAATGCCAAGAAATGCATAGTCATACCCTTCGGAAAAATAAGGTTACCCCTAGCTACCATATAGGTGGCAATCCCTGAATACAGAAGAAGTTATTAGGGACCTGGGAACCCAGGTTGACAGTAGCCTTTCATTCGACACTCATATTGCTAAAGTAGTTAGGAAGACCTTCTACATTGCCCACCTTATCATGAAGGGATTCACATCTAGATCAAGGGAAGTCATAGTCCCCTATACTCATCACTCATCAGACCAATGATCGAGTACAATGCCCCATTCGGAATGTATCTGACCCGACACTTGCAGCAGCTGGAGAGGCCACAAAAGTTCCTCACCAAAAGGATAAAGGGTCTCAAAATCTGTCTTATGCTGCCCGACTGAAAGAACTCCAGTTATATTCAGTTGCTTACCGCTTGCTCAGAGGTGACCTATGCCTGACATACAAGGCCATGTCAAACCCAGATTTGATGAACATGCTTCATCTCAAAAAATCTAGATCCCTCAGAGCCACAAGGGCGGGAGACTTAAACCTTGACACGGTTATTAATAGGACATGCTGGAGGGATAGATTCATCACCCAAAGACTCCCAATGCTGTGGAACAAAATCCCGGTTTATGTGAGGCAGAGCACCTTGCTGGCCTTGTTCAAGAGGAATCTTGACCAATGGATGGGAGATCGCAGATACACCCCAGGGGTTACCTCAGTGTCACTGCTCGACAGAGGCACAGCAAAATAATGGGCATAGTTTCTCCAAACTAAAGGGGTGGCGTAAGCCACAAAACTATGGGCTAGGCTTATAAATGCCCTCGGGCAGATAGCCTAGTATGAACCTATGAACCTATGTCTGTCTATGTCTATTAAATCAAGCAACTCTTCTCTTAGTTCATTTTCTTCTAAACTGAAGGCACATTTTTTGTTCTTCGTTTCCTGTGGGCATTCTATAGAAAGTTCTATAGTGTCTTGCTGTAGTCCTCCAGGAGGGATGGGACAATGTCCATTAACTGTTTCAGCCTAGCTTACCATAGAACCACTGAAAGTCTTCATGAACATGAAAGGGATTGATTATCAGGGCTATGAAAAGGCTAAAAAGGCTTTACATGCCAGAGCTGGTGTTACTTCAGATGCAGAAGCTCAGATATTTCATAGTTGTACTTTTTCTCTTAACAAAATGATAAGATCACTGTAACTTAAAACATATAATTAATTTAAGGTTAGATCCTGAGGGGTAAAATACAAGTAATAATAATAATAATAATAATAATAATAATAATAATAATAATAGAAAATGTGTTATAGCATGAAACTTTGTGCAGGACTGAGCAGCCTCAGTCTTATATGTTGATAAACAAAAATATCGGCTATAAACATGCTTTGGTATAAATGCAGAAACAAGGATTACATAACACTAGGACTTGTAAGAATGTTATCTCTGTGAACATTACAGCATCTGTAAACCATACCACTAAATATAATGATATTTGATAAACATGAAAAGAAGAGATTTTGAAATTCAGCATTGTAAGCTTTCAGTATAATGAGACTCAGTCAAATGAGTTTTTAGTATTTTAAAAATAATGTATTGTGGTCTCAGTCAAATGAAATTCATTTTTGAGTTTTCAGTCATGTGAAGTAGCTCTATCTATGTGTGTATATATATATCTATCTATCTATCTATCTATCTATCTATCTATCTATCTATCTATATTTATATACATAAGGAAAATATCCCCATTTGTCATTGACCACTATCTTGTAGGCAGTAAGGTATGAGTTATTTTAAGGTTGCAGCCAGTTTCTTCAAGTTCATAAATTCTTACCTCATGTTCTCCTCTCACATGCTATTTCTGTTGATAACTTAAAGCAAAATGGTAGTACTGTAGGCATTAAACTTTTTTTTCCGTTCACTTTCCGCTACAATGTCAGCAGTGGAAGACATGGACCAAGTGAGAATTACTTGCCTCACTAGCCAAGACATCATGTAGGTCATACGCCCATGTGAGGCAATAGAGTTCAGTCCTGTAAAAAAATGAGGAAGATATCCAGAGCTCGTTCACTCCAATTAAGAAGCTGAAGCCCAGATGCTGAAAAGAGAAGATGGGACCTTCCACAGAGAAGTCTATAAAGGAACAACCAATTCTTAATCACCCTGCTGGATCACAATCAAGGAATGATGCTCAAGCAGGGAATGCAGATAACACTGTGATATAGGAGCAGTCACTTGAGGATTACTTAAGTTGTTTTCTGGATACACTATCTGTGGAACACAGACCAAATCTCATTGACATTTTTTTTTTTATTGAGAGGTTTGCGTTTGTCTTAGAGAGACCAGTTAGCATAATGGTTATGGTCTTCACCTCCCATGCACAAGGTACAAGATTTGATCAATGCCTGTTTGGAGTTTGCATGTTCTCCCTGTGTCTCTGTGGGGTTCTTCCCACCTCCAAAAAACATGCTGAATTTTCCCATCTCAAAACTCACCAATGAATGAAGCTGTGGGCAGCAGCACTGACTCTACATGGTGCCCTATGGGGCAAGAGTAATACAGACCAACCACTTTGGGCATCTATTGTGGTGTGCAGTATCCTCAAGGTATGAGAACACTGATCACAGACTCTGTGCTGTGGCAGGGCTAACCACTGATGGTGTAAAAATACGGCTCCAAGTGATTTGGTCATGTTGACTTATGTCGCCAAAATGTGCATGGGTAGTTACTGGTAATAAGTGGGTTGAGGACCTGGCCTACTCCAACCTAATCCAGGGACCCATGTTAACAGTGGGAGGTGTGTATGTGCCCCTGTTGGCCAGTGTGTATCCGCCATAAATCCCAGCAGCCCTGGGTCAATAAGCTAGTGGCTGGCTGGTGTCTAGTTGCCCAGCATGGGTTACCTGGGATAGCTCTGTTGAGCGAAAGGTGAACATAAAACTAATTAACCTACCAAACATGAACTCAGAATTGCTATGCTTAATGTAGGTTCACTGACAGGATGCAGCTTGGAAGTGGATGACATGATGATATGGAGGAGGCTGAACATTTTATGTATACAAGAGACAAGATGAAAGAACAGGATATGAGGATTGCCTGAGTCCACATGGGTGGGGCAACAGGAATAAAGAAGGATAAGCCATTCTAGCCTTCTGTCTGGCAAATGGCTTGATAGCCAACACATGGTTCAGAAAGAGAGACAGTCACAAGACTCATCGATTCTCCTACCTACTTCTTCTTCCATCTTTATCCCTCTTACTATATAACTGTAACTGTGAATCTCACTTCCATTTCAACTTGAATTCCTCTTTCAAATGTATATTTTTCCTCTTAGCTACAATATACTACATCCTTTGTGACTGTAAATCTCTAAGACTACACTGGCTGTCCTTCCCGATTTTACGTACTGTGATAATAGATTAAGTTTGTATATAATAGGATAATACAGGATATGTGCCCACAGAATGGCATACAGCAACAGTGGTCCCACTCCACAAAGGTGGAGCCTCTACGGACCCTGGAAACTATCACCCCATATGCCTGACTAGCTTAGTCTGCAAGGCTATGGAGAGGATCATCATGGAGCTCATAAACAAAGACATTGGGGACCTACAGACACTAGATCCTACCCAGTTCGGCTTTGTCAAGGGCAGATCCTGCCTTTTGAACCTGGTTGACTTCTTCGAAACAGTCACCAAAGCCATAGATGAAGGGAAGGTAGTCCACACAGCCTATCTGGACCTTGCAAAGGCATTTGACACAATACCCCACTCGGGCATCATAGATAAGCTATTCAGCTTAAATATAAACCCTTATGTCACAAGATGGGTCGCAAACTGGCTCAAAGACAGAGTGAGAGTTGCTGGAGCCATGTCAGACTCAAAACCGGTCACAAGTGGCATCCCACAGGGTTCTGTCCTGGGACCACTCTTGTTCGGAATATACTTTTCCAAGGTACAGGCAAACGTGGGAGGACTATGGCTCACCAAGTTTGCAGATGACTGCAAACTGGGCGCCATAATCAACTCTCCAGCTGACACAAACATCCTTCAAAAAGGTCTCACAGAGACAGATAACTGGTGCCAGCGCCATGGTTTAAAGCTAAATGCCAAAAAATGTATAGTCATACCCTTTGGCAAAAACAATGTGCCCACAAATTACCACATAGGCGGAAACCCATTAAGTACAGAGAAAGTTATTAGGGACCTGGGGACCCAAGTTGATAGCAATCTCTCCTTTGAAAACCACATTGCCAAAGTGGTTAGAAAGACCTTCTACATAGCCCACCTCATCACGAAGGGTTTCACATCTAGATCAAGAGAGGTAATCGTGCCCCTTTATTCATCCCTCATCAGGCCCATCATAGAATACAATGCCCCTTTTGGGATGTACCTTACCCGACACCTGCAGCAATTAGAAAGACCCCAAAAGTATCTCACCAAGAGGACCAAGGGTCTCAAACAGATGCCATATGCTGCTTGGTTAAAAAAACTCCAGCTCTACTCAGTTGCATACCACCTACTTCGAGGCGATCTGTGCCTGACATACAAAGCTATGTCAAATCCAGAATTAATGGACATGCTCCACCTCAGTAAATCTAAATCCCTTAGAGCCACACGCTCGAGGGACTTGAACCTCAGCACAGAAATAAATCGAATTTGCTGGAGGGACAGGTTCATAACCCAGAGGCTCCCTTCGCTCTGGAATAGAATTTCAGTTCATGTGAGGCAGAGCACCTCACTGAATCTCTTCAAGAAGAATCTCGGTAGGTGGATGGGGGATCGTAGGTTTGTCCCAGGAATTACTCCCGTGTCACTATTAGACAGAGGCACAGTAAACTAAACCTTTAAAAGGGCACAGTATACTCAAATCAAGGGGTGGCGTAAGCCATACAGAATCGGGCTAGGCTTATAATTGCCCCAGGGCAGATAGCCTAGTATGAACCTATGAACCTATAACCGAGGAACCATGTAGCTATATAGTAGTTGATATTATTTTTCATAACTCTGTGTAAGTGTGTATATTACCTAGCTGTTTTTATAGGAGAATTTGTTACTCATTAAATGATTCTCAACTCCTTCACTTCTGTATCGTATTACTTGTTTGTGTTAACTGTGGAGCTTTTCTCGCTGGGTCTTCGCAGAAAGGGCAATAGCTCAGTCACACTAACGAGGTCAACAAATGTCAAAAATAAATAAATAATAAATAATAACAAGATCACATACAAGAGTAGCCAACATACAACTCAGGCAGACTTCTTCTTAGTAAGGAAAAGGCACTGGGGTAGAATCCATGACTGCAAAGTCATCCTCAGTGAAACAGTCGGCCCACAGCATAAACCACTGGTTGCCACAATCAGCTGCAAGCAGTGGTCAGAAAAGCTCTAAGGTCAACAGAGACAGGGTGAAGACCTGGAAGTTGACTGGAGAGAAAGTAAAACAGTGCATTACTCACGGTTCTAGCACCCCAAGAAGAGGAGGAAATAAGTGGAGCAGAAGAATGGCAGCGCCTCAAAACAGCATGTAGTAGGAATAAAGAACAGATATGTCTCTTAGCCAGGTATGGAAATAAGGTACATAAGGAAATCTGGTGGTGGAATGCAGAAGTCCAGGAAATGATCAAAAGAAAAAAGCAGTAGAAGAAAATAATTAGAGATAGAAAAGACCAACCAGGCTAGGAAGGAATACTGGTTGGCTAACAAAGAAGCTAACAAAGGAGTTACAATAGCAAAGAATAGGGCATCAGAGGCACTCTAACAACTTCTACAAAGTGACTCAGTAGATGGTACAAAGAAACTATATCAGGCTGCAAGGCAAAGCCAGAAAGATAAAGAAGATAGTCAGACACCCTTCATAAGGGATGCCAGCAGCAACCTGCTCACCAGTCCACAGGACATCAAAGGAAGATGGAAGGAGTATTTCCAGCAGCTTCTGAATGACGAAAAGTCCACAAAAGCTATACGGCCACAGAAACAGCCTACAATGAGAGAAGAAGTGGAGTCCACCCTAGAAAAAGTAAGAACAGCACTGAGGAAGATGAAGTCAGGGAAAGCAGCAGGCTCAGATGAGGTCACACCAGATATGATAAAGATGCTGGGTGGGATAGGGGAGAAATGGCTTCTGAGGATACTCACAGCAGTGTGGAGAGAAAAGCTTATCCCAAATAACTGGAGAAATAACATGCTCATGCCAGTGTATAAGAATAAAAGGGACATCCACAACTTCAGTGCAGATGTATCACATTGCATGAATGTTCTGGAAAGGGTGATTGATAAATGAACACATAGAGTAGTAGAATGTAATATGGGAGATGAGCAGTTTGGATTCAGATCAGGATGAGGCACAACTGACCCGATGTTTGCAATGAGATAGAAAGTTGAGAAGAAGCTAGAGACGAGGAAAGAGCCCAACTGGGCATTCCTAGACTTGGAGAAAGCATATGACAAGGTCCCAAGAAAGCTGATCTGGGCAGTACTGTGGTGATTTGAAATCCCAGAAGCACTGGAAGAATTAGTGCAGGCTATGTACAAGGACCCAACGACTCAAGTACGAGCAGTGTTAGGCCTCACGGAGGGGTTTCCAGTGGGGTGGATGCACACCAGATTTCAGCTCTGAGCTCACTGCTGTTCATACTGGTTATAGACTACATTAGCAAACAGGTTGGAAGGGACAAATCAACAAAATTACTGCATGCAGACACTATGGCATTACAGACAGAGTCTGAACAAGACCTTCAGCAAAGGGTAGGGGAAAGGAATGCAAAACTGAAGGCACATGGGATTAAACTAAGCACAGATAAGACAGTGGTAATGGCAGCATATTCGGGAAATCAGAAGAAGCTGAGAAATGAGATAGAAGGGAAGATAGTGGAACAGATAAATAGCTTCAATTATCTGGGAGGGGTGTTTGAGGAGAAGGGAAGTCTTAATGAAGAGGTCAAAGCTACAATCAGAGGGGCTGCAGCCAAATGGCATAGAGTCTCAGGTGTAGTCTGACAGAAGAATGCCAAAGAAGCTGAAAAGTAAGGAGTACAAGATGGTGGTGTGAACAGTAGTACTGTATGGTACAGAAACCTGAGCAGTAAAGGCAGAGGAGATGAAGAAGCTAGAGGTGATGGAAACTAAGTGCCTGAGAGTAGGATGCAGACTGTGGGACAGATGAAGAAATAAGGACATAAGAGCAGAAACCAAAGTAGTTCTAATTGCAGAAAAGATAAAAGAGAACAAATTATGTGCTGAAAAGCAGAATACAATTTGTTGAATAAGATTTGGGACAGACAGGAACAAGATAAGAAGAAACTAGGACAACCAGAAAAGAGGTGGATGGATTGTGTGAAAGATCTACAATGGTCAGGCATGAGCACTGAAGAAGAAAGGAGTGTGGTACAGAATCTAGAGAGAGATGGTGATAGTTAACATAAAACACTGATAATGATGATTATGCTTGCGTTTGTCTTAGTAGATACTACAGTCAGCAAGCCATTGTGATTAGGCAGTTTGGGGGAAATCCCACAAGTCTACTTTTGCCCAGTTTCCCCTTTCTCGTCATTAATGCAGTATGGGTAATGGAAGCTTGTTTCAAGTAGAAAGCTCAAAATTCATTCAGGATTATTTGCATGAGATAGCACTAGGGTGTGCTGGGGCCTTTATCACTGCTCATATCTTTTTGGCAATCATGGACAGGATCACGAGAGGTGAATATGCCAATGTTTTTGAGCTGATGGACATGGAAGACATCCAGCATTTCATAGAGGTGGAGGGTATGGGCACCAACATTCTAGCCTCTGCCTTAGTGTTGTGAGGGCAGACACAACTGAGTAAGGTCAGGGTAAACATTTGGGACAAATTCATTGGGTGATTTATCCTTTTCAAGATGGTCATTTTGCAAAAAGACCCCATCAAACCCTTCTTTATTTACATATTTTCTCACAATCTGGGCAACATAACAGTTTGGGGAAGCATTTGTAGCTTTGGTATGGACAGAAATTTAGGCAGATGAAAATGGTTAATAGGTCCCACAAATGGGAAGAATGACACGTTGACAACTAGCTTTGGGTGATTACAGGCAGGTTTAAGTCTACAGCTCTTGGGGAGGGAGGGCCAGAGAAGAAGGATCAAGGCATGTTGGGTTTCTAACAGAAGGCCATGCATGTGGTCCTTATGTCTCTTTCTCCACATCTGTTCATAGTGTGAGAAGGGACATCCTTCAGTCAAATGTTAGGTTAAAGAAAAGATGCCTTTTGAGAGGTTAGCAGCTTCCACAGAGTTGGGTCAATGTTCCTGCTCTGCAAACCCTACCAGTAGTGAAGGTGACTCCTTTCAAGGCTCAAGGAGAACTCAGTTCTTCAGCGGCTTACTTCACAATTAACACTTCCCAACCCCCTATCAAGCTGAGTGGGGTCCCTATTAAATTATCGAACGTTTCAAAGTTCGAATGTCATATGGTCGACACCATATGGTCGAACTTTGAAAAGTTTGAAGGTGAAAGGCAACGGCTCCTTAAGTGCAGGATGGGAATATTTCCCTTTTCTGCACTGAAGTGCGGTCTCAGAGTTGGTATATTTAAGTAGGGGGTGTGGGGGGTGCAGGGGGGGGAGGGCTAGTCCCCTGCTCAGAGCATTAAGGTAAGTGTTTTTTTTATGTTTTTATTATATATTCGAAGATTCAAGTTTCGCTCATATGTTGTCGAGCATATGAGGTTCAAAATTTTGAAGCTTTGAATATATAATATAGACCCGCTGAGTGTGTTATCTGACTTGCTGTCTAATTACCCAGATCATCAAGCAAAGAAGTAAATGTTGTTAGGTTTCACCATGGGACTATTCATTAAGTCCAAAGCCATTTGGAATTTGAACTATATCATAACTTGTGTTCATTTTCTTGTGGAGAGCAAGTGGTCAAGAGCCTACTTAACAAAGAAAGGTTGGCTAGTAGAATCATAAGTTCTTTTGAAGTTCTCCATTTCCAATTTTTCACATTTTCTCCTTGGGGCTCATGCCCAATAGAAGGGAGGATCTGTTAAGAGTCATTCAGCACCTTTCATTCACAACAGGAATGTCAGTCAACGATGGGAATGGCAAAGATGTGATTAAGGCTCACTTCTCCTCTTTGGAATACACCAGCTGGATTATCAAAAGCTTCTCAGACCACTGGCTGATAAAACTATATTGAATCTGTCTTTTTGGTGCCAGTTTATCAGGCAGATGTGAGACTGCAGGGCATGTGTTTTGAGATGCAGTTGTATTTTGACACAGCCATGCTAATAGACTGTACAGTGGTATGCTCTATATTCGAGGTTCAATTCATTCTTTTCTTAGTGCTTTCAGGAGAGGACCCCCAGCCGACCCTTGACAGGCAGCCATCTATTACCTGAATTACTTTTTAGACTTTTCAATAATCTGAAGTGGTGTGGAGGGTGTCAGTGAGAGCACACAACAATTAATACAGCTGCACAAGGAGCTAGGGTACCACTAGTGGAAGAGGAAATAGAAGGTCCTGTTAAGGCCTTTGTGCTTCTGGATTTGGAAATCTATGTGGTGTTATCATCATTCAGACTTCCTGCAGAAAAGCTAGTTCACCAGAGTGGTGACATCCCCAGATACATCCCTGCCAGGAAAGTTAGAATATAGGTGATCCTGCAACTATTAGTCCTCCTGAGTTAGAGCATGGGCGATCCTGAAGCTATTAGTGCTCCTCAGTTAGAACATGGGTGATCATGCAGCTATTAGTGCTCCTTAGTTAGAACATGGGTGATCCTGCAGCTATTAGTTAGAACATGGGTGATCCTGCAGCTATTAGTGCTCCTTAGTTAGAACATGGGTGATCCTGCAGCTATTAGTGCTCCTTAGTTAGAACATGGGTGATCATGTAGCTATTAGTGCTCCTTAGTTGGAACACAGGTGATCCTGTAGCTATCAGTGCTCCTTAGTTAGAACATGGGTGATCCTGCAGCTATTAGTGCTCCTTAGTTAGAACATGGGTGATCATACAGCTATTAGAGCTCCTTAGTTAAAACATGGGTGATCCTGTAGCTATTAGTGCTCCTTGGTTAGAACATGGGTGATCATGCAGCTATTAGTGCTCCTTAGTTAAAACATGGGTGATCCTGTAGCTATTAGTGCTCCTTATTTAGGACATGGGTGACTATGCAGCTATTAGTGCTCCTTATTTTTGACTGTAGAGCAATAGCTAGTTAGGACCATAATCAGAGCTCTTGCAAACCTATTAAAGAGCAGATGGCTCAAGCATCTGTGGGTGGGGGACACACCAGGGGTCAAGGCTAATTTGCAGATATATTTTTGTATAACCAGGTACAATGGTATTTCCTTTTGACATTATGAATGGATCTCTGTACCATTTCTCTACCTATTCAAGGATGCTGCAAGGGGACCTATTTCCAAAGCCAGTGGATTTTCTCCCCATCTTTCTTCTTAGTCCACAGAATTGAGGAAGGATATTTCCTTCCTTGAGTTTATGCTTATATATGTCCATCAGGATTTCTTTGGAGTTTTAAAGCATTGCACTGAAAGTATGTTACATATTGTGTAGCTGTAAGAAACACATACTACAAAATTAAGTTTGTGACATTCTCAGAAGAGCAGTTGAGCAGACAAATGCTACAGGTCATTCTTGAAAACAGACACTGGCTCTTAGTGAAACTTGGTCAGTTACAATAAATTAAGATATATCTATAATTCGACAATTAATGTGTTTGTCTGGATATAGGATTTCCGATCCATGGAAAATAAAGTCAGAAAACACAACAACAGTGTTTCTAAACTGTGTGCATTATCAAAATCTAAATAGACAGCAGTAACTAAATAGTCACGACTCTATAAAATATTGCAGGCTGGCACGGATCCCCTCAGGCCAATAGTTGTACTGTGTTTGTTTCTCATAGGTCAGTAATATGTGTTTCTTTGTTTTTGCTTTCTTATTTGTATTTTTCTAGACCCTACAGAAAACATGAAGCATTAGGTAATCCTACAATCAGTTACAGTCGATTGCCACTGAATGTTATGAAGAAATGTAGAATGAATGAAAGAGTCGGGGGGGGGGGTTCGCCTAGCATCAGAGTCTTTACTCCTCTACTTGAGTGTATTATAAATGAAAGCAATATTTTTTAATACATTCATAAAACAAAAAGCCTCTAGATCACAAAAGGTGACTACTAAGTTGACTGCTTTCTTGTCTCATACTACTGTGTTTGCTCACCCTAAACTGCACACAATAATTTATAAGGGATAATTTTATAAACCTTACTCTGCTATATAATAGTCACCCGGACTTTTTCCATTAGTATAAGTCTTGTTTTACAGCAATGGAGAACGCAAGTTCTCCATTGTTTTTTGCACACTGTCTCGCTATGTTAAAGGAGTTTAACATAGCAAGACAGCTTTAAATAAAGTAACTGAGATCTTCCTTTCTCCGCTACTTTTTTTAAAGCTGTTTCACTATGTTAATTTGGTTTAAATTGGCTGAGAATCAAGAGAGAGGGATTGCCACCTTGGACACACACACACACACACACACACACACACACACACACACACACACACACACACACACACACACAGACACACACACACACACAGACACACAGACACACACACACACACACACACACACACACACACACACACACACACAGACACACACACACACACGAGTCAGTCAGTGGATTGTCTATCTGAGAGGCTCCCGAGAAGAAAAGAGATGACTTCCAAGATCAATGACACGGCAAGAGTACATGGACTTTGTAGTGCAGTCGGCCTTCAAAAAGTGGGAGAGTTACAGGTACAGTAACTATTTCCTGTGTGCTGTATTTTTAACTGGGCTTAATCATTCTCAAGCACTTACTGCAGCATTATCTTTACAATTGTTCAGGATATACACTGTGAAGTGGTAGTGTGTCGCAGCATCACAACA
Organism: Protopterus annectens; assembly: GCF_019279795.1. Taxonomy (NCBI): domain Eukaryota; kingdom Metazoa; phylum Chordata; order Ceratodontiformes; family Protopteridae; genus Protopterus; species Protopterus annectens. Next base: position 1,648,587,041 of record NC_056743.1, on the reverse strand, counting down.
TGCCCAAAAATAAAGGTGAGGAAACTTGCCGAATTTATTGACTGTATCGTGGTGCGACCCTGCTGTGTTGTTGATTTCTGATGTACAGTTAACATATTTAATTTGCATTGTGGTTCTTCTGATGGAGTAGTTATATTTTAACAGGTTTCTTCTGTATCGCATGACTGATTTTATATCGTCAAAGGGAAAAAAATAGATGCGTATTGGTGATGTAGTGAAACACTTTTTGTATTCATAGTTTACAGTTTTGGATCTGAACTGTAGTAATGTGGCAGTACTATTTTAAGCCATGGGCTACTTTTACTGGCAGTGCACTGTAAACATAAAAGGCTGCAGTGTGTGCTGCTCCTTAAACTTTTAGGAGGGTTATATGCACCTCATTACTTACCATGCGTTAAAGAACACAGCTTAACGGAAGTTGTTTTTTTTCTTTCTTTTGGGATTATCGTGAATACAAACTTCATTTGATAGAAAATATTTGATACCACTTGTTTTAGTGGGCCCCCAAACTTCCAAAGCATCCTTATTTTTGTAATGGCACTTATGTAGTGTTTTCCCCCTTTCCTGAATTGATTGTTACTTTACAGGAGGAAAGAGGACTGCCTGCATCCTTTCCTTGTTAGTCACTTGTGGCGTACTGTGGTAGGTGGATCATGTAGGCCTGTTTCTTAAGAGGAGATGAGTTATTTTGTGTGTGTGTTTGTGTGTGTGTGTGTGTGTGTGTGTGTGTGTGTGTGTGTGTGTGTGTGTGTGTGTGTGTAGTGACTGTTTTCACTTGTGTGATGTTTAGTGTACCTGTGTGCCTTGTAAAATTGAATTGTTCTGTCTCCAAAGGTAATGTGTAGCCATTGTTATAAGTCATCTGTGAGATAGGTGCAAGAACATTTTTGAATTGCATGCAAGATTTTTATATTTGTAATTTAGAGATTTGTGGATACTCTGTGTAATGTAATGAGGCATTCCACAATCTGTTACTCCTGTAAATAATGCTGCTATTTTCTTAATTTGTAGAAGCAGTAGATAGGTTGACTAATACATTCTAGTCCTAATGTTGCTGCAGTGGTCATGAATGTAGCACCATTCACCAATCTAATATTTTCATTAAACAAATAGTATTCTGCTTCATTTGTCTGTATACAGCAAAATGTACATTTAATGTCTTTAATCTAGCATTATGTAGCAGACCACCAAGACTGTAATTTTTCTTGTAAATGTTTTTTGGATTCTTTCAAGCCTATGAACACAGGCTTTGCTATAGATACTAGTGAGTACATCACAATGGTGTTTTCTTAGGTACATTTTTATCTCCTAGCTAACCAATCTTTAATTCTGCTGTTTGTAGTTTTTGACAATTATAGATGGGGTGCATGCTGAGTAGTTGTATTGCATATTTTAGCTTAGAAAAGAGAATATTTTGGCAATAGATTTGCAGGTATTTGGGGAGAGTAAGTGGGAATTTGTTTTTCTTTTTTTGGTGACTGGGTTAGTCCCACTAGACTAGTGGCTTCTTTTCAGTGGATACCCAAGGGGGTATTTATACTACTTGGAGAGATCTGGCCAGGCTTTATAATCATTTATATATGGCAGGCCCAATGACTCCTGTTATATTTGGAGTTCCTAAACTCCATAAAGATTTAAATAATCTGCCTAAGTGTCCTATTTTGGACAGGAGAAATTGGTTTACTTATTCTTGTACTAAATGCTTGAATTATAAATAGAAAGATCTGTTAAAGGATAAAAAAAAATTGTGAAGACTCTTTGAGTTTTTTAAGTATGATTAACCAGTTGGATTTTAGAGCTAATGATATATTTTTTACTATTGATGTTAAAGATTTATATTCAGCCAAACCCCAGAATAAAAGAATTCAGTGAGTGACTGGATTTTTATTAATGAAGGGTTTAGCAAAGGGAAGATGTTAACTTTTATGAGGAACTGTTGGATATTGTCCTTATACTGTCTTCTGCCTCTCCACTTCTTATGCCTACTTTTTCTGTTCTGTTGTGTTTATCCAGACTGTGCCTGCAAATGGTGTGTTGCAATAAGTGGACTACCCCAGTAAACAAACTAAATAAATAAACATTGGATTGTTCATTTCTCACCTACTCTTTCTCTCTCTTTCTTCCTATTCCACCCACTGCATAAACAGTCACCTCTTTACCTTCCTGATGCTGCTCTTGGCAATGGCAATACCTTTCACTACAGTAATACAACACCAAACCAAATCTAAATTGTTCTTAAGTAACATTTAAAGTGTTATAATTTATTTATTTCACTTACTTATGTATCCTTTGTTGACTGGGCTAGTCATATTAGGTTAGTGGCCTAATACAAGTTCATTTTATTTTTATGTAAGAGATTGTATTTTAGTTTTATACAAGTTCAGATGCTAATAATATAAATAAAATAGTTTTGTTCTGGGTCATATTTTGTGTTATTTAATGAAGAAGGCTGAAGCGAAGCCGCAGTTAATTTTATTTTTATAAAAGAAAATTGTATTTTAGTTTTGCACAAGTTCAAATATTAATGTAAATAAAACACTATTGTTCTTTTGCTTATTTTGTATTTCATGATCATATTTTGGTTGTATGTTCTTCAGTTTGCATTTAAAAGTTGGTACCCCACAATTCCATTTGAGTGGGTGGGTTACACGATTATGTATGCAAAATGTTATGTTAATCAGCATACAGCTTTGTACCTCTTTTTCATGGGCTTTGTCCATATTTTTGATGTTTCCAGGTTGAGAAGTATGCCACACACACAGCAGTAAACTGGACCTGATTTGAACACTACAACCTTGCAGGCATAGAATATGAATGCCATGCAATGTCACAGTAGCAACATCACATATGTCTGACTGTAAAACTGTTACATTGCATTGTATTGATTATGATAGATTCCTTGTATGCTGAGGAGAAAATGTTGGGAGGAGATTAGGGTGTGGATATGAAGTCACATCCCTGTGTAAAATTGCCTCAAAAGTGATAGCTGTATGTATAGAGACACAAGTTGCCTGCTGTCATATTAGAACACCTATATGTATAGTTAAAGTAGCTTGTAAACACAGTAATGTTACTGCCACAGCACAGGTTTGTCTTGAATACTGTCAGAGTGCATCCTACTCAGGATGACATAATCACTGTATGCTACAAGAAGATGTTTGGAAGAGGGTTGAACATAGGTGTGGACTCATATATTCTTATAAAATTATCACTGTAATGATAGCTGAATGCACACACAGTTGGCTGTAATGAGAACAGAACCTCTGCCTGTTTACAGAGCACAGTAGTTAACACTAACAGCGCAACACAAGTCTGTCTTTTGTAGTGTTGGAGAATATTTTATAGCTGATGACAACAGCAGAGTCTGATGAACAGAAGATGGTAACAGCAATGTGCCACCTGCTGGTATAAAATAGTCTCTTGAATGTCAAACAACTGAACAAAGGCGCACACACCAATTGACTGCTGGGAGAACAGAATCCCTATTTAACTAAGTACACTGACTAAATATCTTAGTATTCAACACATGTGCCACAGTATAAGTCTGACTTGGAGAGTGTCATTTTTTAAATTGATTACATCAGCAGTGTCTTGTGCAAAAAGATGGTAATAGGGCTATACTGCTCAGACAAGCTCCACGTGGGTTTACAGAGTGGTCCTAGCAGCAGGGAACTCAGAAAAGCGACTACCTTCTGGATTTAAGTATCTTTGCTTTTTTTCACTTGAAATAGCTTCTGTAGCTTACCTTGAACTAGCCTGAACTGTTTTTTAACTGATTGCTGCATTATTTTAAAATCTGCACTTAAAGTTACATTTTAGTCTAATTTGATCAAAAGTTTGCTTGTTTGTTTAATTTAACTGTGGAGGCTGCCCACTAAAGTGTGCTAACCTGTGTAACTAATGTATCACTGTTTCTGCATTTTCTGTGTGTTTCTACCAAAAAAACAAAAAAATAATCCTTGTTTTCCCACCTTCCTCGACTAGTTTAGACCAGTTTACAGGCATTGCTGTATTCTGGGCTGTGGTGTAGTTCCTGTGTTGTCCATTACCTTACTTGGATAGAAGGAAGTTTCTTTGCTCACCAGTGGGAGTGAGGAGCCTTGAGCAGCCTACCTGTCCTTGGGGGAAGTGACCTCAGCACAAGAAGCTGTAGTAATTGGTTGTTTGGGACCATTTCAAGCTCTTTTGTAGTTCACTGTTTAAAATCCACGTTTGCGCCGGTTAAACAAGGTTAAACTTTTTCTGGCTCCGCCAAGTCTGCTCTTCAAATTTTCCTTAAGGAAGCTCTACTCTTATTATAACCAGACTACTCACTGTATTATAAGCCTAGCACTTGTTCTCAATACTTCTCTACTAAGTAAGCACTCTCGTACTAAGTAAAGCACTACATCTACTTACCACCCCTGTGAATATCCACTTCCCTTAAAGGTATACCACTCCCTTATACTGTTCTAGCATGTCGAGTGGTAGATTACTGGCATTGTCTCCAGTTCAGCTGGTCAATCTGGGTATCTTGAGACAATGCTACAATTGTCTCATGTACACAGACAACCCTTTCCTCCTCCCAGCAAACACAAATACATGTGAGAGATGCAACTATATAGCCAAACTGGAGGCTGAACTCTCTCAACTCAGGGCTGGCATGACCAGACAGGAGGAGATGGCAACCACATACACAACAATCCCAGTCCCACATAGACCTACCACAACTGCAAACCAAACACATAAAAACACAAAGACATACTCGGAGGCTCTAATAAAAAACTTACCAAAACAACAGAGGCTCCCAAAGCAGACATCCAAAAATCCACCACTTCAAAACAAAACACATGCAACACATACTTCAATAAATCAGTGTGTCAACCAATCACAGCCCTTAAGGCCAAACACCTTGCCTGATACACTAGTAATAGGTGACTCCATAGTCAGACACATTGATGTCCCACTGACCAGGCTGAACAAGGAGAAGGTGACTGTGAGCTGTCTATCGGGAGCTAGGATCCGCCACATAACACACGCACTCAGGTCACTCCAAAGCAAGTACAAATATGACTCCGTCATTGTCCATGCTGGTGTGAATGACCTGAGACGTACCTCCCTGGACTACATGAAAAGAGACATAGAGGAGCTCTCCGATTATATAGCCCAGGCTGGTATGACCCTAACCCTGAGCAGCATCTTGCCCTCACCAAGAGTGATACCACAATACAAAGACAAGATGATCAGCTTTAACAATTGGCTCAAGTACTGGTGTCATTCTAAGGGATCCAATGTCTGTCTGCCTGGGATGATATGTTGGACAAGCCATGCTGCTTCGCAACGGATGGCTTACACCTGTCACCACTGCGCTTCCGGATATTGGCTAAGGCTCTTGCCACCCCCATAGTGCCTTTTTTAGGCAAGGCTCAAAAGACAAACCCACCTCCTTAGAAAACAAAAATGGAAAAAAACTAAGGGTAATACTGCTCAACGCCAGAAGTCTAAATCTCAAGATGCAGGCACTTGATGCACTCCTCAGCATGGAGAACATTGACGTCTGTGCAGTAACTGAAACCTGGTTCAAGGCTCCTGAGAGCACACCAGAGCTACCAGGCCATACCTCGTATCATGCTTTTCGGCCCCAAAACCCAGGCCGAACCACAAAGAGAGGGGGAGTGTCCATATTCATAAAGGACACCCACACCTCTAGGTTAGTAGCAACACATGAAGCATCAGAGATCATACAGGTGCAACTAACCATAGGCAAAACTGCTATACAATTGGTAGCATGTTACAGACCACCCTCCCAATCTCAAGAACCCCACTCAGCCTTCTTGAAGACATTGAAGGATATGAATGTATCACAAAATATCATCATACTGGGAGACTTCAACTACCCAAACATAGATTGGGTACATTATTCTAGCCCTAATACCCTAGCCCAATGGTTCCTGGAATTCATAAATTCAAATGCACTGGAACAACTAGTCACCTCTCCCACTAGGGGAGATAATATACTAGACCTGATCATCACAAACATGGGGAAAAATGCTCCACACCGGAAGTATACCCCTCACTAGTGAGATCTGACCACAAACTAATCACCCTGGATATACATATCCCACCTCCACCCCAGCACAAAAGACCACAGTGAAAAACTTCTCAAAAGCAGACTTCACTCTTCTTAAGACTGAGATGGTATCCTTTAAGCCCACTGTGCCAGTGGATACCACATCCCACAATGCCGAATCCTTCACAAATGCTTTCTATGGACATCTCCAAGAATGCATGGATCATGCAATCCCAAACAAATCCAAGTCCCTCTCCACCAAATGTAAGCATCCTGTCTGGTGGACCTCAGCCATAAACAAATTGTATAACAAAAGAAGGAAGCTACTGCACGTCAGAGCAAAATCCCATGAAGGGAAGACATCTCTGATCAACATTAGCAGAAAACTACGTTCTCTCATAAAAACATCCAAGGCAAACTTTGAGAGAAAAATCGCTAAGGACACTAAAGGTAACCACAAAGCCTTCTTCAGCTATGTTAGAAACCTGGGCGGAAACCCTCAGATATGCTCAGAGTTGGTTCACAACAACAAAAAATACACTGAACCCACAGATATTGCTAACATTCTGGCTGACAGGTTCAGTACAAATTTCTCCCCTCCTTCACCCCCAAAAGAAGAAATACTTATCCCAGCTGAATGTAATCTCATGTCATCTCAGATGTCCAAGTGAGAACTGCCCTAAACAAAGCAAAAAACACATCATCAATGGGACCTGACGGTATCCCAGGGTGCGTGTTACGTGAACTCCAAGAGGAGCTAAACCCACACATAAAAATGCTATTTAACCTTAGCCTTACTTCAGGATATGTACCTGAACACTGGCGTACAGCAACAGTGGTCCCACTCCACAAGGGGGGTACCTCTACAGACCCTGGAAACTACCGCCCCATAGCCTGGTCTGCAAAGCTATGGAAAGAATCATTATGGAACTCATAAACAGAGACATAGGGGACCTACAGACACTTGACCCCACCCAGTTCGGCTTTGTAAAGGGCAGATCCTGCCTTTTAAACCTGGTTGACTTTTTCAAAACAGTCACTAGAGCCATTGATGAGGGCAAAGCAGTCCATACAGCATACCAGGACTTGGCTAAGGCCTTCAACACAATACCCCACTCAGGCATCATAGATAAGCTAAACAGCTTAAAAGTAAACCCTTATGTCACTAGATGGGTTGCAAACTGGCTAAAGGTTAGAACCCATAAATTTAAAATCGCTGGTGCAATGTCAGACTCAAAGCCAGTCACAAGTGGTGTCCCACAGGGATCTGTCCTGGGACCCCTGTTGTTCGGCATTTATTTCTTGGATGTTAAAGCAAACATGGGAAGGCTGTGGCTGACAAAGTTCGCAGATGACTGCAAACTAGGTACCATAGTCGATACACCAGCAGACACACACATCCTACAAAAAGGCCTCACTGAAATGGACAACTGGTGCCATAATCACGGCCTTAAACTAAATGCCAAAAAATGTATAGTCATCCCTTTTGGAAAAAACAAAGTACCCACAAATTATCACATAGACAGCAACCCACTGAGTATGGAAAAAGTAATCAGAGACCTAGGGACCCAAGTAGACAGCGACCTCTCATTTGACACCCACGTTGCCAAAGTGGTTAGAAAAACATTCTACCTTGCACACCTCATCATGAAGGGATTCACTTCCAGATCCAAGGATGTCATTGTACCCCTATATTCCTCCCTCATCAGACCCATGATTGAGTACAATTCCCCATTTGGTGTGTACCTCACCCGGCATTTGCAACAGCTGGAGAGACCACAAAAGTACCTCACCAAAAGGATCAAGGGTCTCCAACATATGTCTTATTCTGCCAGACTAAAGAAACTTCAGCTCTATTCAGTAGCATACCGCCTGCTCAGAGGTGATCTCTGCCTGACATACAAGGCCATGTCCAATCAGGATCTGAAGGACATGCTCCACCTCAAAAAATCCAAATCCATCAGGACCACGAGAGCTAAAGACTTAAACCTCGGCACAAGTATGAATAGGACATGCTGGAGGGATAGATTCATAACCCAGAGGCTTCCAATGCTTTGGAACAGGATCCCAGTTCATATTAGGCAGAGCCCCTCACTGACTCTCTTCAAGAGAAATCTCTCTTGGATGGGAGATCATAAGTTTACCCCAGGGGTCACATCTGTGTCACTGCTAGACAGGGGCACAGTAAACTAATTCTATTATAGAAGGGGACCTTCATTGTGTCACTACTAGACAGAGGCACAGTATTCTACATTTATTCTGTACATTTTGTACCATTTCATGGGGTGGCAAAAGCCACATCACTATGGCTAGGCTTACAAATGCCCCAGGGGGCAGATAGCCTAGTACTATACTATGAAACTATATGCAGGTGTAAAATGGTTTCCTGAATGTCAACCAACTGCACACACACACACACACACACACACACACACACACACACACACACACACACACACACACACACACACACACACACACACACACACCAGGGGATTGCAGTGAGAATAGAACCCCTACCCAAGTACACCAACTAGAAAGCTCAGTATTTAGCACAAGCACCATGCCACAAGTCTGATTGGTACAATCCTGCAGGACAATTTGTAGTGGATGACATCAGCATTGGATGTTTGAGAGAATATGTTTGGAGGCCTGAATGAAATAGATGTGTAGGCATGTAGAACTGTCAAAATATTAGCACTTGTGGTATTATAATCATGACTGCAGCATACACAGTTATGCGCTTCTGACTAGAGGGGCACCCAAACCCACATCCACAAGCCAGTCGACTGCAATATGATTAGAATTCCTACCTATGTACACTGACTAGAGAACTCATATTTAATGCAAGTGCAATGGCTTAAGTCTGATTTGTGTAATGTTGTTGGGCAATTTATTGTTGGAGACATCAGCACTGGATGTTTGACTGAAGATGTTGGGGGGCTGTATGAAATGTATGGCTAGCCATGTACAACTGTCAAAATATGTTACCAGTTTGATGAGTGTGCAAAGTATGGCATTTGCTGTTGTGTTTCTAATGTACAGATATACCTTAAAAAGACAGCTTTCCAAACTATACACACACAGCCGTCCACATTACTACACATATTTGTAAATCTGAATGTGTATTTTTGGTATAAAGATGTACATAGTATATAAGAAAGCATTTTTTATTTATTTCTGTAGTATAGTTGATTTATTTCTGAACAAGTACTGAGAGATAAAGGTTGAAGTGCATGGGCGCAGGTAACACATGGCTACAGTGTAAATATGTATGTTTCCTTAAAAAGTGCCTTCTCTTTGTGTTTTTACATGTACATTCATGGGATGAAGACTAAATGAGCAGTAAACATAAGTAATTCATGTTATTGTGCACATTTCATAGTGCATTACTGAGTAGATGGTTTGCACAATCAATGGCAAAGTGTTTGAGCATCAGAGCTACACATTAATAATGTTTACATGTAGTTAAACAATGAGCATACACTGAGAGTTCTATTGGTTTGGTTACCTTCATGCAAGCACATTAAGTGGGGAGGTGCAGTAGTCAGATGTGTGGATAGTACTGAGTGTAAGAAACACACCTGCTGTTTAGCTGTTTCTGTGGTAGCAGGTAAAAATGCACTAAGTGATTTCTTTTTTGAACATAGATGATAAAGGGTTTGAATCCAGGAGCATCAAATATTCTTAAATATGTATTTATAATGCAATAAAATAATTATTTATTTTACTTTCACTTTGTGTTACCTTAGCATAACATGTTTAAGCAACACTGAGAGAGGTAATGGCAGCACTGAAGAGCCATTCACCATCACTTTGCATTGGTGTGTGGTGCCACATTCCATGCAAACACAGAAGACAAAAAGTGAAGGGCTTCACTGTTTTTTTTCACTCATGTGTGTGGTGTATGATTCTATTTTTTGGCCAGATTAAAGGTGTTAAAATGGAGTGGGTAGGAACATGGTGAAATGGGAGCAAGTAGGGGGATGAACAAAGAGAAAGCAATAAAAATGTTCAGGAGGAAGGTTGGAAAAAAACATAGCTATCCATGTCTTCAGCAGTGTAAAATGAAAACATGTGCAGAATATTAGCTGAATTTGGACTAGCCCCTCAACAAACAGGGGGTAATGACAACAACACAATCATGCTGTATTGCCAATTGGACCAAATCAAGTGTGTCAGGAAGACACATGTACAAAATGGAGAGCTATATACGGGCCAAAATGTTTTTGTAGGACAGGTGCCCATTTTTGTTTTTTAACTTCAGTAAGGGAGGAATGTTGGATAAGGGACATAGATATTTCCGGGTCAGGTAAGTAAGGTAGGTGAGGAAGCAGATGCAGACAAAAAGGACAAACAAGGCAAGAGGCAGGGATGGTGAGAGACACAACAGGGTGGGAGACAAGATGATTAAGGTTAGGGAAGGACAACAAATACCCATGATGGTCAAACATTTGGACAGTGAGAATCTAGTCCTCGCCTGCAGGACTGTCATCACTGTCTTCTGACTCCTCTCGCTGTTGGAGTGCTTTATGTCTTCTCCTATGGACCATAAAAGGGAGGATTCTCTCCATCCAGTGTAGGCATGCACCAATGGTGCTGTGCACAACCCTACATACCATGCCTGGCAACTCCTGCTGGGTGATAAAACTCTGAACTCTGTCATTACTCTCAGTGGGTACTACAGCACCAGCTGGCAGGCCTGTGCTACCTGATGTGTAAGGCCCATGTACTACAGGGGCAGCAGTGGCAGTACTGACAGGTTGGATCCCAGCTTTGCTGGGCATCGGTGCCACAGCACGTGGAGTGGGGGCAGGCTGAGCCATGGGGGTTGGCCTACCTCCCTGTGCTGTAAAGTATTTTGTGATTTTTCAGAGATGGATGATATGGAAACAATTTGATGACATAGAAATAAAGAGATAAGGGTTGGGGTGAGAGGAAAAAAGAGATAATTAGTACCATCATATGTGACATACAATGCATTATAACAATAATAAAGTATTTGTCTCTACTTTTACATTTAAGATTACTTCTTAACAACTACAAGCTATAAGTATTGATTTTTTCAAAGTAATCCATGTGATGTGAGAACAAGAGAAGAGCATTACACATACCAGTCTTGCATATATGCAGCTGCCTGTCTAGTATTAATTATCTGTATCTGTATACCTATACAACTGTGGGAATGTCGGCAGTTCTAAACTCATTTAACCATTGGTTGAGTGTATCTTGCTTGCACCATTTGAGGTCATTATAGTGGTGCCTACACTGTTCTCCAGTGCATAGAATGCCAGTCACACTGGAGACAACCTTGGCCAGACTATTCCAAGCCTTAGACTTGTACTGAGGGATAGAATAGTCCCCCTACAAGAGCATTCAGCTGTGGTGCTTTACAAGGAATCCAGTAAAGACTCTGGACTCCTCTACACTGCACCTCTGCTCCCTAAACTGGGCACTTTCCCTTTTATCACAAGACATGTCTGACCAGGCAAAACAGAAATTAAGAGTGATTTCCAACCAATGAATGTTATAACATTCACTACAAATGTAAAAATCAAAACAACCATACCAACTGAGTTTACATGACATCAAGCGGAGAGCAACAGTTCTTCACATGGGTGACTTTTTCATCCTTGCCACAGAAGAAGTGCTTATTGAACATGCTCAATAATTCTCTCTTTTTCTCTCTCTCTGTCTATATATATATATATATATATATATATATATATATGACAAATTAAGCAGTTAACCAGGAATGTGTGTGTGACCTGACAAGGCCCTGGTTTATACATTCATGTGTGTATGAGTATCATTGAGGTCTGAAGACCATCCAAGGCCAGAGAAGACAATTAGAGTTACAGAAAGTAATATTCAGTATACCATCTGTGAGATATATAATTCATATGAGCTGCACTGCTATATATATTTATTATCACAGGTGATCCTGACAGTGGAAGTGTAGGACTCTTGCCACCTGATGTCAGAGTATCACAGACTCCAATGATGATGTTGCCCAAATGCAGGTACAGTCAGGGGGTGTAGATGTTGAATATGACACTGAGATCGACATTCATCCATCCCCTGGAATTCCATCAGATACATCCAATAAGCTAACATAAACCCATTCCTGTGTGCCCTCTGATATTGGACACATGGAGAGTGAGACCCTTGATCAGGGTAGTGTGGATATTATGGCTTCATTGCTTGTTGACTCTGGTCATAGCAAAAGTGTTTTTTATAGCATATAACTACTGATTAAATATATTTTTGGGGGAGTTTAAATTAAACACTTTCCATATCCTAAACAGTTCTTGTGATTATCTAATTGTATTCATCCACTGCTCTTTCATGTTTCTATAACTTCCAAAATGTAGTCATAACATTTTCATTTGTTTTTTTACGATTTATATAAATTCCTTCTTTTTTGGTAATTCCCTGAAAACAATTGCTCTTGTAGGTTCATAGGTGTTTACTAGGCTAATGACCACAAGGACTTGTTTAAGCCTAGCTATGCATCCCAAATCTCTGACAAGTTCTGATACCCTTGATAAGTGTAAGAATGGGCCTGGGAGATACACCATTTACAGGTTACCTGTGTCCATTAGAGACATAGGTGCCAAACCAGGGATGAACTTCTGGTTTCCCATCCAATTGTCCAAGTTGCACTTGAATTGGGTTAGGGAGGAACTCTGCTTCACATGGATGGAAAGCCTTCTCCACAAATGAGGTGGTCTCTGTGATACATACCTATCACTCCAGCAGGTCCTATTTATATCACAGGTAAGGTTTAAGTCTTTAGAAAGGGTAATTCTGGTGCTGTTTGTTTTGTGGATATGCAGGAGATCCATTGGAGTGGGGTTTGAGAATGCCCTGTATGCCAGGCATAGGTCTCCCCTCAAATGCCTTTAGGATACAGAATATAGGGTAGGGCCTTGAGGCGATCTGCATAGGACATGTTACTTATGCCCTGTATTCTTCAGGTGAGGAAGCTCTGCGGACATTCCAATTGCTGGATATACCTAGTTAGGTACATACCAAAGGAGGCATTGTATTCAATGATAGGTCTGAGGAATGTCAAATACATTGGAACAATGACTTCCTTGGACTTAGATACCATGCATTTGTTTATATGTTGCACAACATAGAATGATTTCCTCACCAACTCTTATTTTTATTTATTTTTAAACCAATATAATTTAAAAGGCTTTCTCATATTTGTATTATTTTAATAAACTATGATACATTTATTGCTGTAAAATATCACATCAACTGCATATACCATCATTAAAGTTATCGTTATGATCTCATATATGCATGCTACTTCTTTCAGCTTTTTTTACTTGTAACTTTATGCATTCATGTGTAAAATAATAATATGCCTCTTAAAAGACAACATTGTTTTACTCCTGTTTTTGTTTTTAATTATGTAATTATCCATCCATTTATTATAATGCTTGTCATCCTTTTTTCATATGCTATCTTAATTACTTTGATTGTATTTTAATCAATATTATCTTCCTCTGATATATCCCATAATTGCTTTCTTATAATATAGGCATATGCTTTTTCTATATCTCTCTCTTCATTCATCTTTAATGGCATATATGAACTCATTTATCATCATTAGCATTTCACTTACCATCTTCCAACTCCATAAACTGCTTCTGCCAATTTTCTTTTCATTTTTTGTAAATAAGAAACATTTTTGCTGAATTATAATTTATGATGTAAGCAATCACACAGCTATATAAATGAAATCAAATGATATTGACATATTTTCAGTTGCAAAAATTATACCTCACTTATAATTTTCTGTACAGCCATTGTCAGTCAACCATTACATAGCTCATTCAATTATTGCCTTCCCTTAAACCCCATTCCTCTTTCAAAGCATTATTCTGCATGTATTGTCCCCCCAATTCCCATTTTAATATGTAATTTGCTACTACCTGTTTCTAAGGATCCCTACTTTCAGTTCTTTTATCTCTCACTATAGTCACCATTTCTAGTACTGTTGGGTTACAATTTGATTTGCATTTTCTAGTAATTGCTTTTTGTCAGCCACCAGAATTAAACTCAGCAAGACCTTACTATGTCTAGGATATTCCAATTCTGTATCACAGCTCAAAAATACATTTCTTAATTATACCAATTTGCTCACCCAGTATTTCTAAAAGAGTAGTGTAAATGACATATTTAAAGTCTGCCAACTCTTTATCGTAAAAAAATATGTTTATAGTTATCTCTTTCTTCCACATCACACTTCCAGCATTTTGCAGTCTACCACAGGAAAAATTCTTTGATGTTTGCTTGGGGTATAAAAATAACTGCAAACATTCCAAGTATATATCCAAAATCTTTCTGAATTTGTTGCATATTTGTAAGCCATACATATTTACACCTATTATTTCTTTGTGAATTGCTTATCCATCCTCTCTCTTCCCAGTCCTTTCTAATCTCCTCTGATTGATTCTTATAGTTATCATGCAATATTATATATGGCCTACTAATTATCCCTTTTTTAACAGAAGATTCCACCCCTTCTTGCCTATTCTGTGAACCCTTATTTGCCGTCATCCCTATTGGAAGAATCTACTTTCTCAATTCCCATTTTGGATTAGTCCTTGGAATACTTTTTGCTATTTTATGAATATAATATTCTGTATGGTTATTGTTATTATCCTCAAGGATCTGCATCCAAAATCCCAATCTCTCCTTATTTCTTGAGCTCCTCCTAAATCATCATTCCTTTCCACTATGAAATATAGCTTTCAGCATGAGCTATGTATATGAGCTTTATCCATGTAGGTCTGAAATAGCCCTTCAATTTAGGCAATCCAAAACCATCTTGTTTTATTGGAAGGGCCAACTTATCCCACTTAACTCATATCCTCTTCATCTCTTAGATAAAATCTTCAACTCTGTTAATTGCTATCCACAACTTTTCTGGTTGATAAAAATATGTTTGATTTGTGTATAAAGTTAAAGGTAATAAAACATTTTCAGTGCTTGTATCTTGTTTATCCATATCCAAAAAACAGAGTTTCCAATTTATAGTTTATTTTGTATTAACCTTTGCTTAGTCTCTTCCCATGTGTCCTTAGCTACCATGACATAATCTTTTTTAATCTGCACTCCTAAGTTCTTCATTTTATCATGTTCTCATAAATACGGGTATTGCTAAACCAGTTCATGTGTGAGTAGATAGTTTACAGCTATTGCATTTGTTTTATCTTCATTAGGATTTTATCCTGAAAGCACTTGAAACCATCTCAGAATGTTCCACACCATTGAAATGCCCTATTCTGGTTATATCAAGTACAAAATATCATCTACAAATAAAGCCAACATTTTTTGCTTACCATACCAATTATATCCTTGAATTTCTGTGTCCCTTATTTTCTTTGCCAATGGTTCTAAATATAATGCAAATAACAAAGGGGAAGATGATACCCCTGTCTGGTTCCTCTGCTCAAACAGAACTTATCATAGAGAACCTCCACTTTAGTTTTCCCCTCATAGATCCTCCTAATCAACCTTATTATTTTATCAGGGAATGTAAATGCTTCCATTTCTCTACTCATAAAATCCAGGTTTACTCTCTACAGTGTTTCCTCTGTATCAAGACCCACCAATAACAATGGCATTTTCTTACATCTTGCTCTTTTAATGTTGCCACCTCTCCACAAAACCATATTGAGCCATTTGCATCAATTTTGGTATCACGTTTGTCATTTTTAGCATTATACTTATAACACTTTACAGTCATATACAGAATTAAAATGGGCCTATATGAAGTTAGATAGGATGGGTCTTTACCATATGTTACACCCAGCACAGCATTTTGCCAGGATGTTAGTGCTTCTTCTTCTTTTAAAATGCTGTTAAACAAAACCTTCCAGATCTTTATTACTTTTGTCCCTCCTAGCTTCCGACCTCCCACAGAAATACCATCTATTCCTGGAGACTTTCCTGTAGATTGGTTATATATCACCATTTTTATCTCATCTTCTCTTATCCTAAACTATTAGTAATTGAGCCTTATCTACCTCTCACCTAGGCATATTTAATTCTTCCATAGATGTTTCTATTTGAGCTTTTTTCTTGATTCCCCAAATTCCTCTGCTTTATACAGATGTTCATATTTTTTTTCAAAATATTTCTATTACCTCTACAAGATCTTTAGTTATTTCCCCTTGTATAGACTCCATAATCTTGGCAACAACCATTTCTACTTTCTGTTATCTGAGACATTGTGATAAAAGCTTTTGTGCTTTGAAGTTATCAAAAAAACAGTTGCTTAACATCAATTGTTCTAAACTCGTGCATATTATCAAGGTAGTTCCCTATTTTCTCATTAGCACTCAGCAGTTACACATCTCCTTGTTCTGTGAGACTGCCTGTTCTCAGTCCCTCTAAAGTATTATTGTTGCTACTTGACCATATCTCTTTTTCCTTTATTTCTACCTTAGCTATATTTTCTGAAGAAATTTCTATCTTCCCTAATAACACCTGAATAATTTTCACTATCGTTCATTAAATTCATATTTGTTTACCTGAGAGGTGGGGAAGTGCCAGCATCTCATTTTTATTTCATTATCCTGCATTTTATTTTAGCTATTTTTGGTGGTTGATCTGAAATAGTTATTGTATGAGTATCAACACTTTCAGTTAAAGGCACATTATCATATGAAATACAATTTCTGTTTGGTATAGCCCAGTTTTTTGTACCTTGGGGAATAATATGTAAATTCTGTTTGAGTTCTTACTATTGAAACCACATCTTCCATACTAAATACTTTCATGAATGTCTTCATAAATGCACCCTCTTCTGTTATATATAAATACATGCCAGTGTAATCCTCCTTCTCACTTGCCAGTACCCCCTTACTATAAATATACCATTATTTTCTTTTTTTTCATCTTCTATCACTACTGAAGATCTAATGTCAATTAATATAAGTACTTCCCTTTTCCTTTGTCTCAGATACTAAGCTGAATAACCATCCTGAAATCCTTTCTTTATAAAATTCACATGTTCAGTACTTTCCAAATGTGTCCTCTGTAGCATTACTATTTGCACTCTACATGTTAATATACTTGACTACTCTTTCTTTTTTGTTATATACCTGTAAGACCATTCCCATTTAATGATAACATGGAAAGTGTTGTCATTATGATAAGATGGTGTTATTCCCTTCTGTTATGTACCTCAGCCTTTTTTTAAATGTCTAGTGTCAGCTTTTGTGTTGAATGCCTACACTAATGCTTGGCAGGCTGATATTTTATTCAGTTGTTCTTGCCACATCCATTTGAACCTATGCCACATTCTACCATCAAGCTAAAGCAAACAAAAAAAAAACACAACCCAGAATACCTCCATAACCTATTAGCTTAATACAGATACACAAAACTATGTACATCTTCAAATAGCAAAGTTTAACTCTCCTAATAGGAGCAATTGTCCCAGACTGACAGCTGCACTCAGAGGTTTGAATTGACCTATAACGAAGATTATTCACTCTATGACACATGACACAGATGGAGCTTCTACTTTCTCTAAGTGCTGTCTATTTTTAATTTTATCCTTATTCCTCTCCAAGATGCATAAAACAACATGAATGCTTCATAAAATATTATCTGATAGTCAATGCAATTTTATGGCTAATATCAGCTTGTCTGCATAGAAATATGAGAACCAGATAAACAGTTGCCTTCAGCTACAGATTTCTCATGGTGCATTGTAAACAGTTATTCACTAAAAACTTTTCATGATATTCAATGCTCTTTTATTTACTTACTTCCACTTAAAATGTGTTATTAGATCAAGACAAAGACCTTAACTCAGTCATTTCCCTATGTAAGGATAAGAAAAAAAGATATTAATTTTGGTTGTATTCTGTTTATTTGTCCAGGCTTTCGTCTCTTTTTACATTGCAGTGCCTGCATTTCTTAAAACTGAACAAAAAGAAAGAATGAAGAAGAACTGGCTTCAGGCCAGTTATTTTACATTAAGAAGGTTCGTGGTCTGCACTCTTGTGGGAGAAGAGGCTGGACTCTGCCCTTCTGAGCTGGGAATTTCTGGTTAAAGGTTTATAGTGCCTGAATATTTGAACTGTATCTTACTGAAATTGGTACACCTTGTTTGCTGTAGCATAGACTAGATCCAGGCCTGCTGAATCTAGCTTTGTTTATATGCTTGTTGTTTGTTTGCTTGTTATTTCCCTGGAACGCTAATTCCACCTAATACGCGGCTTCTCAGCACTTCTGTGGATCACTAGTGATATCTGCATTGCTTACTTTACTTATTTCCTTGTTTCACTTGAAAGAAAGTTACTGTTTGTCTTTTTTGCATTTAGTTACTTGTAACACATTGCACTCAAGTTACCTGGCACTTGCTGACTAAAGCAATTTATATAAGTCAGCACTAAAAATTAAAAGCACTACACCCTCACTCCCCACTGGCCCTTGTTTTCAATTATTAAGGAATTTCCAATATTATTCTAGCATGTCCAAAGGTCAGTTGTCAATCTCCTCTCCGGTCCAGCTGGTGAATCTGGGAATCTTGAGGCAATGTTATAACTGCCTCATGTACACAGACAACCCTCTCCTCCTCCCACATAACACAAATACTTGCGAGAGATGCAGCTATTTAGCCAAACTGGAGGCTGAGCTCTCTCAACTCAGGACTGGCAAGACCAGACAGGAGGAGAAGGCAACTACACACACCACAAAACCAGCCTCACATAATGCTACCACACCACTGAATCAAACACATAAACACACAAAGACATACTCGGAGGCTCTGAGTAAATATTTACCTAAACAGCAGAGGCCTCCAAAGCAGACACCCAAACAACTGCTACCTCAAGACACCCCACAAGCAACACATAAACCACAAAATCAGTGTGCAAAGCAGTCACAGCCCTTAAGGCCAAATACAACACCAAACATACTTGTCATAGGTGACTCCATAGTCAGACACACTGACGTCCCACTCACCAGGCTGAACAAGGAGAGGGTCACAGTAAGCTGCCTATCGGGTGCTAGAATCCGCCACATAACACAAGCACTCGGGTCACTCCACGGCAAGTACAAATATGACACAGTCATTGTCCATGCTGGTGTGAACGACCTGAGATGTACCTCCCTGGACTACATGAAAAGAGACATAGAGGAGCTCTCTGATTATGTAGCCCAGGCAGGTATGACCCTGAGCAGTATCCTTCCTTCACCAAGAATGATGTCACAATATAGAGACAAGATGATCAGCTTTAACAATTGGCTTAATGTCTGGTGTCATTCAAAGGGGATCCAGTGTCTGTCTGCCTGGGATGACATGCTTGACAAGCCACGCTGCTTCGCAAGGGACGGCTTGCACCTGTCACCCTGGGATTCGGATATTGGCTAAGGCTCTTGCCACCCCATAGTGCCTTTTTTAGGCAAGGCTCAAATTCTAAACCTACCACCCTAGAAAACAAAAATGGGAAGAAACTGTGGGTAATGCTGCTCAATGCCAGAAGTCTAAATCTCAAAATGCACGCACTCGAGGCCCTTCTCAGTATGGAGAACATCGATGTCTGTGCTGTAACTGAAACCTGGTTCAAGGCTCCTGAGAGCACCCCGGCACTATTAGGTTTTACCTCATATCATGCGTTCTGGCCCCAAAACCCGGACCACACCACAAAAGGGGGGGGTGTATCCATATTCATAAAGGATACCCACACCTCCAGGTTGGTGGCAACGCACGAAGCTTCGGAAACCATCCAGGTGCAACTAACCATAGGCAAAACTGCTCTACAAATTGTAGCATGCTACAGGCCATCCTCTCAAACTCAGGAACCCCACACAGCCTTCCTGAAGACACTGGAGGGTATAAATGTATCTCCAAACACCATCATATTGGGTGACTTCAACTACCCGAATATAGACTGGGAACATTACTCAAGCCCTAACTTTCTAGCCCAACGGTTCCTGGAGTTCATAAATTCAAATGCCATGGAACAGCTAGTCACTGTTCCCATGAGATGAGAAAATATACTAGATCTCATTATCACAAACATGGGGACAAAATGCTCCACACCGGAAGTATATCCCTCATTGGTGAGATCTGATCATAAACTAATCTCACTGGAAATCCACATCCCGCCCCTACCCCAAACAAAAGACCACAGTGAAGAACTTCTCTAAAGCAAACTTCACACTACTCAAGACTGGTGTGGTATCCTTCAAGGCCCCTGAGCCAGTGGAAACCACAACCCAAGCTGCGGAAGCCCTTACAAATGCCTTCTATGAACACTTCCAGGACTGCATGGATCAGGCAATCCCAAATAAAACCAAGACTCTTTCCACAAAGGGCAAACGTCCAGTCTGGTGGACCCCAGCCATTAACAAACTTTACAATAAGAGGAGAAAGCTATTACATGATAGAACAAAATCCATAAAAGGGAAGTCACCCCTGATCATTATTAGTAAACAAATACAAGCACTCATAAAATCAACTAAGGCCAATTTTGAGAGAAAAATTGCCATGGATTCAAAGGACAATCATAAGGCCTTTTTCAGCTATGTTAGGAACTTGGGTGGAAACTCCCAGATATGCTCAGAATTAGTCCAAAATGATACAAAAATCACTGAACCCACAGACATTGCCAACATACTGGCAGACAGGTTCAGTGCAAACTTCACCCCCCTCCCCCCCTAAAGGAGAGATAACTATCCCAGCAGAGTGTAGCCTCCCAGACATCTCAAATGCGCAGGTGAACGCTGCTCTCTCTAAAGCTAAAAACACAGCATCAATGGGACTGGATGGTGTCCCCGGCTGTGTGCTACACGAGCTAAATGAGGAATTAAACCCGCACATAAGGCAGCTGTTTAATCTCAGCCTTACCACAGGATACGTGCCCAAGGAGTGGCGTACGGCAACTGTGGTCCCACTCCACAAAGGCGGTGCCTCTACAGACCCTGGTAATTACTGCCCCATAAGCTTAACAAGTCTAGTCTACAAAGCTATGGAGCGGATCATAATGGAGCTCATAAACAAAGATATAGGAGACTTGCAGACATTGGACCCGATCCAGTTTGGCTTCGTCAAGGGCAGATCATGCCTTTTGAACTTGGTCGACTTCTTCGAAACAGTCGCCAAGGCCATTGATGAGGGAAAGGCAGTCCATACAGCCTACCTTGACCTTGCAAAGGCTTTCGACACAATACCCCACTCGGGTATTGTAGAAAAACTTACCAGCTTAAATGTAAACCCATATGTCACAAGATGGGTTGCAAACTGGCTTAAGGACAGAACCCACAGGGTTAGAGTTGCTGGCGCTATGTCAGACTCCAAGATGGTCACAAGTGGTGTCCCACAGGGCTCGGTCCTTGGCCCCCTATTGTTCGGCATCTACTTCTCAGAAGTACAGGCCAACATGGGAGGACTTTGGCTGACAAAGTTTGCAGATGACTGCAAACTGGGCGCCATAGTGGAAAGTGCATCGGACACAGATATCCTTCAGAAGGGACTCACGGAAACAGATAGCTGGTGCCAGAGCCATGGCCTGAAGTTAAATGCCAAAAATGTATAGTCATACCCTTCGGGAAAAACAAGGTAACCCCAAGCTACCATATAGGTGGCAATCCACTAAGCACAGAAGAGGTTATCAGGAACCTGGGGACCCAGGTTGACAGTGGCCTTTCTTTTGACACTCACGTTGCTAAAGTGGTTAGAAAGACCTTCTACATTGCCCACCTGATCATGAAGGGATTCACATCCAGATCTAGTGAGGTCATTGTTCCCTGTACTCTTCACTTATCAGACCAATGATCGAGTACAATGCCCCATTCGGGATGTATCTCACCCGACATCTGCAGCAATTGGAGAGACCCCAAAAGTTCCTCACCAAAAGGATAAAGGGACTCCAAAATCTGTCATATGCTGCCAGAGTGAAGAAACTCCAGCTCTATTCAGTCGCATACTGTCTGCTCAGAGGTGACATGTGCCTGACATACAAGGCCATGTCCAACCCGGAATTAATGGACATGCTCCACCTCAAAAAATCCAAATCCAACAAAACCACTAGAGCAAGTGACTTAAACCTTAGCACGGATATAAATAGGACGTGCTGGAGGGATAGATTTATCACTCAGAGACTCCCTATGCTGTGGAATAAAATCCCGGTCCATGTGAGGCAGAGCACCTCGCTGGCTCTGTTCAAGAGAAATCTTGACCTGTGGATGGGAGATCATAGGTTTACCTCGGGAATCATCTCTGTGTCACTGCTGGACAGAGGCACAACAAACTAATGGGCACAGTATTTTTTCATATAAGGGGTGGCGTAAGCCACAAAACTTTGGGCTAGGCTTATAAATGCCTTAGGGCAGATAGCCTAGTATAAACCTATGAACCTATAAACCTATAAAAAGAGGGCATCTCTTTACTTTAGTATCCATATTACACACAAAAATAACTGAAAAGATCTTGGTTTATAGCATGCAGTATATACCATGTTTTATAAAAATAATGTTAAGAACAAAAACTGTTTTACTTACAATTGCCTCTTTCCTTCCACTTTCCCCTTCTTAATATTCTTCCAAACATTAATTATATGAAGTAGAGCATAGGTTTTGGAGTCCCCTACAAGTTTAACTAAGTCAAAAAAGGCCAATATTTCCATTTTTTTATTTTGCCATATTTCACAAATGCAATTGAAATGTTATAACCCTACATTTATCCACTAATTTCTGAGTTGCTGGCTTTCTTCTTGTTGATCTCCATCCCTCAAGTACAGTCTTTGGTTCATTTCCAATTTACTGTTGGTTCTTCTAGTTAACTCCTGTGATTTTTCTTTCTGTTTCTCAAGCAGTTTCCTATAGAACACTGGAAATGGTTTTATTTGCATAGCCTCTTTATGAGTTTTATTATCAGAAGAATAGGAAGCAGAATCCAATTCTGTTTTATAACTCACTTTTTGTTAGATAAACATTTGTATTTCCTCCTAAGTGTGTACTGTATCAAAAAATTACTTTGACCCTCGAGAAAAAAATATTCTTAAGATACCTGGATGCAGTAACTTGAATCTCACACCTGCTTCTTGACATTACCTGATTGCTGGAATGCATTTACTCCTCTTCAGCCTCATGTACAGTAAGTAATAATTTTCAACAAATATTTTATTGTCTACAACTTTTACTTTTTATTTTTGCTGCAGTTTTATCAGAATCAACTCTGCTGGTAGGATTGTGTCCTTACTATTTGAGGTCTTGGCTGCTTCCTGTTAGCCAGGTTTGGAACATGCACATGATGCAGCCTTTCAAATAACAGCCCTGATAACAGCTCCTGCTGTGAAATGCCAGTGCAGTTGCTTATTTGTGCTTTCACAAATTTAATAGGGTTTGTTCCTTCCAGTATGTGCTCTGTCTATGAATTCTACCATTTTTTCAAACATCTCTTCTTGACAAACCTCAAACTTTTCAGTTTTGTCAGGTCATCTGAATATCTGTTTAAACTTCTTCCATTTCCAGCCTTTTATTATTTGAGTTGATATACTTCTTCAGTCTTTCATTTATTATAATCACCTCTAAGCATATCTGAGTTATTTTTGCCTCTAGTTTACTGGAAGTCATGTCTTCCACAAAAGTGAGAGCTTGAACTGCTTTTTGCTGTACAGCAGCAGGATTCTTCCCAGTTAGTGTTTTCTCCATACCTTTTGTGATTGATTTTCTTTCAAGTTCTCTAAATTTCTTCTTTGTTGGCATCAAGGCAGGGTAAAAAAAAATACCCAAAATGACGAATTCAGTGGCTCACTTTTCTGAGTTTTTGTTTTTGCACCGGGAGAGGTGAAATCAAGCTGTTACTCAGTGTGCAGCCATCTTGGAAGTGCTCCTTTTACCCATTTTTATTCTAAAATCTCATCTTATCCTGTTTGAATTATTTTCATTAAAATGTTATTATCACTATTCATTAATAATATAGGTCTCCAATTTTCTTTTTATTTTTCTCCGTTTTTGCAAATTAACACCATAATGCCTTCACATATATTATTTTCCTTAGAACCCAACTCTTTCATTCATTTTAGTAAAAACCTTTTCTGATTTTCTCCATTACATCATGGAGAAGAATTTTCTGTAACCATATTTTCTAATTCTTTTGTAGTTATTTATTTATTTTTCTGTGTTTCAGTCTCTTTATCTGAAATGTTTTCACACTCCCATTATATTCTGTTTCTTTGCCTCTCTTCTTTATATTTTTCTTAAAAAAATACTTCTTTCTCAATCTCATTTTGTCTTCTAATATAAGTACCTCTTTTGCTCGATTAATAAACTTTGTCTCTTTCTTTTTCTTTCAAAAGAAAGAGAGACCTATTATTTTTATTGTATTAAATATTGTTGTTTCTTTAATGAATCTAAAATGTTCTTCTTATTTTGTTAATATAATCCTTTCTTATTATAAAAATGTTCCGTCTTCATTTTCCATCTCACACAGTTCTTTTTTTTTATTATACTTTTCTTAATTCTGTTTGACAGATCCAGTTTCTGTTATGCTATGACTGCTTTATACTAAATACAAATCTAATATTATTCAACATATTGCAGTTTTCTAATAAGAGAAAATAATTTTCTTATTTAACATGGACAATCATAGCTGTAGTGAGAAAGAGTATAACAAGAAAATGGAAGAGCACTACTCCACCTCAATTTGATGAATTATTTTCATCATTTCAAGAAACAGCTATAAGAGAAACCAATATAAAGAAAGGCAAGGCAGCACCAAGGAACTTCATCATAAACTCAAGGACAAAAGTGCTATATCTTATTCAAACTAATCAAAAACTGTCTCTAATTGACACAACTGTTCTTGCATAATAGTCAATGCTTGATACTGATTTATTTTTATTGGCTGATACTTTTTTAAACATCAACAGGCATTGGTACATATTATTTATAATTCAGAGAATCAAATATTAGGAATATTTTTTGTTTCTTTTTGAAATTTTATTAATGTATTACAACTATCCAGTGCTGCTATTATCAATGAAAACTTTTAATAAAAATCTATTGAAAAAAATCCCTTTCCATGCTTTGATATAGTGTCTTAATTTTCTTTTTACATTCAATCCACCATCATGAAAAAACGTCACACATAAATCTTGAAAGATGTAGTTTTCATAATTCCTTTGTTTCTATTTCAAAAATATATTTTATATTCATACTATGTAAATTTCTGATACCGCTACATACCTTAATAAAGTCTATAGTTTCACTTTTTCATGTCCAAGTTAGTTGCCTCATGATCCAAACATTTCTTTAGTAATTGTCTTTCTAATTCTTTTGAATTCTCTGTAAAAATCACTTAATCTAGCTTTGTTTTTAAATTATTTCATCTGTATGAATATTATCTAATTTTACCCAATCTAATTTCACCAATTTCTTAATTTATTTAATTCTTTGAATATGTCCAGTTACTTTGCTCACTTCTTCCCTTAAATTATAATTGAAATTCCCATTACAATGGAATCCATATTGACAATAACATAGGGTTTAAGTCTCTTAAATAAATCTTTTTTACCATGTGTGTCTGCCTATAACATAATAATCTTTAGAATATATTTTTTATGCATATATCTAGCACAGATAATCTTCCTGTCACTATAACTGTGCTGTTTAATATTTTAGTGTCATCTCTCTTAATAATGGCATTAATCCTGAACATATTTCTATTCACAAATTAATTTATTTTATTTCCTCATATCTCAAATTGCTCCCTTTTATCACTAGTTAAAAATCTAATATATGCTAGTACTATAGGATAATAGGTAGGTACTAGGCTATTGGCCCTAAGGCCTATATAAGTCTAGCCAAAAAGGTACCCTGGCTTTCGCCACCCAAGAAAATTATTTTCCTATGCCCCTGTTGAGTAGAGCCACAGAGGTAATCCCCGGGGTGAATTTCCTATTTCCCATCCAATCATCTGCCTTCTGTTTCTCACACCATTGATACACAATACATCTTCTCACTTTACTATGATAATGTTATAATCACCCATTTCCTTTTTTCCTTTCTTTTATACTTTTCCTTAATCTTCCTATTTCTATCTACTCTTTTCCCAAAATGTGTCCTTCATACAACAGACCATCTGTCATTTTCTCACTCACTTTTTCACTACTTTATCTTTATTTTCAATAAAATATATCTGCTCCTCATCATTTCTCTTTCTGTACTTTTTCATTGTAATATCATTTGCATTCCCCCACGTTTTCTTCCACATCTCATTGTCTTGTTGTCCTTGTTGACTATCTTTTGACACATTCCCAATGACTTTTTCATCATAATTCATCCATGTATATCCCATCCTTTTACATTTATAACATTCTATCTTACATTTCTTACCATTTCAAAGTAAATGTGCATCTGCCACAAAATATGTTTTTGGTTGTCCTGCATATTTTCAAATCCTGTTAAATATTCAAAATATAATATTTGGTAAGTACATAATTTTCCTGTTTAACATTTTCAAAATTTTTTTTGGTAAATATATGATTTTCCTGTTTACGATTTTCAAAATCATGTTACATTCCAATCCCTCTCAATAATTCTGTGTTATCACATATTTTAACTAAATTGATACCATCATGCCATTTAATTTTAAAGTTCAACAATAATGCCTCTTTTTCAATGTCCATTCTGAAGTGTATTAAATCTCCTTTTTATTCTCCCTATTTTATATCATTATTATGTAATTATTCCATCGAAACATATCACATTTTTCTCATAGTCATTAATGAATTTCTAAGTCCAGTCCCATCTTCAAATATATTGCTACAGAAAGTTTATTTGCCAATCAAAATAAATACTCTGACCTCTGCTGGTACAATTCCTAAAGGCAAAATTACTTTGTCCCAAATTTCATACCTTCTCAGGGGAGGTTCCTGTTTACTCTGAATTCTCAATGTCTATCCTTTACCAGTCATGGCTTTAATATATTTATTTCTTATTCCTAATACCTTTGTCTTTAACAGACTTTACCTTCTCCTTCTCCACTCTAACAGACTTTACCTTCTCCTTCTCCACCATCTTTATTTTCTGTATTTTCCTTGTCTTCATCTGTATTTAATCTGCTTACAATTTCAGCCCATGATATAGCTTTACCTGTGTCTCTTTTTGTCTTGCAGAACTAAATCTTCCAGTATATTATCCTGCAACCCTCCTGAATGAAGGGATGTAATAATAAATTCTTCTGACACTTCCTTATTAACTTTCTCCACCAAAATACTACTTTTGAACAAATTTTTCTGAGAAAGCCTTCCAGGTTTCTCATCCAGGAAAAGATGTCATTGTTCCCCTCTATTCATCACTCATTAGACCCATTATATAGTACAATGCCCCTTTTGGTATGTACCTCACAAGACATCTACAACAACTGGAAAGGCCACAGAAATACCTCACAAAGAGGATTACTGGCCTCAAACAGATGCCTTATGCAGACCATCTCAAAAAACTCCAGCTTTACTCTGTCGCATATCACCTACTCACTACGATTAAGCTCACCTAGCTGGAGAGTTGTAATAAAACAGCCATCGCTGTTTTGAACATTTGGTTTGGATAAAAGTTTTGCTGAAATATCTCATCAGAATCCTGTAGAGCCTCAAACACTGTACCAACATTTGCCTCTTTGCTATTCACCATCTTGGATTTCCAGGAGTGCTTTTCTCCCAGCCACCACTGTGCTAGGATCAGAACAAGCCCTGGCCAAATTTCCTCCAGTAGCATCAATACAACTTCAGGGTCCTCATGAAAAGAAGTTACTAGTCTATTGGGACAAATCCAGTCAGCAAAGTATCAATAGAAAAATAAATTAATATAGCAAATATATAGTGTCATAAGTACACTGATATAATAATGACTCCATAAAGGCAAACTGAGCACTAAAAATATTGCGTGCCAAAATTTTACAGATGACACATATAATATACAAAAAAATAGAAACACATTAATGCATATCATACATGATTGCACAACATGTAAAGATATTGCTACTGCAATTGGATCCTTCCCTATACATTTCTGTAACATGGGACTGTTCCCTAAAACCCGAGTATCTAAATATGCCCCCAGGTCACACACATTCAGGAAAAAGAAAGAATTAAAAGCAAAATCATTTTCTTTTCATTGAGTCATGTGACTTCAGAGGAAGCCACGATAGCACATCTAACAAAACCAGCTTTAACATTGTGATGCATTGACAGGATAATAAAGTGATAACTTAGTTGGGCTCACAATGATTGTTGACAGAGCATTTATTAAAAAAAAAACATAAGGAAAGCAAAACAAATGTATATAGTGCAGTGTATATCTATACTGAGACAGTAAAAGTATTTAGTGCACTGATATAACAAAGATACACGAGTTAGACAACTGATATAATAATGGTGTATAGTATAGTACAATAATATAATAAAGATGTATAAAATAATTAACTCACAGAATAAAGGAAATGGTACAATTCTCTGATGCAGGAATTCAGTGCTAAAAGGAAGATCAGGCAATTTGCATATTTTAAATATCTTGAATGTACTCTGTTGTATGTACTTGCATGATTTCAATTACTTTCAGCTGTTTGAATGTTTATTTCTTAGAATTTATTTTATTGGAATGCACCCTTTGTAAAACAAATGTCATTTTTGTAGATACTCCACTTCAATCAAAGAGAGAAACAAACATTCACAACTTATCCATTGCCATGAAAGGTAGTTTTAATGTGTTAATGTTCTAGCAATCGTAAGGCATACTACTGCTAATGCAAAATGTCTGACAGGTATTTAGAAAATGATTCTACTTTAAAAATGTGCTGCTCCTTTATTTTGATGGCATCCTTGTCTTAGTTGAAAGGTACCTGTTCATCACGTTAGCCCATCAAGAAGATTATATTAATGATCTGTCAATAAATTGATATACCAAGTTTATGGCATATTGTACATCATTAATAGTTAAAATAATGGAAAATAACCATTTATATATTTATGTATGGAATTATTTATTTAGATACATATTTATTTATTTGTAGGAGACAAGCCCCAAAGTACCCTGCAATGTGTCTTTATTCAACGTTGCGACTCACAGACTTGAACTCAGCAAGTATATATGGCTGACAACTATTATACTCAATGATCAAAACACAGATGACAGAAACTAACGCATAGTCTTTTAATAAGATTTCCCTTAATCAGGAATGCCTGGACACATTCATTTCTTCATCTCAAACATTTCTGTCAAACTATTATGATTCTATTATTTAATTATTTAAGCAGTATAGATGAATATTGTTCATAGGTGGTTGGCGACCTTGGGTCGTATCAGAAACTGGTAAGTATAATAACACTAATACCATAATAATTTTAAAATGTACTCATTCCAAAGCCATGTGCCTTAAAGATTTATTGTAAAACATTTTAAATCAAACTGCTAAGCCAGCGCTTTTGTCCTTTCGCAAATGCATGGGGACTTCTTCAGTCCAAATTAAAAACCTTTTTCCCCATATCACTTCCTTAAAATAGTAAAGGCTGTACCATATGA
Organism: Protopterus annectens; assembly: GCF_019279795.1. Lineage (NCBI taxonomy): Eukaryota > Metazoa > Chordata > Ceratodontiformes > Protopteridae > Protopterus > Protopterus annectens. Next base: position 1,648,557,430 of record NC_056743.1, on the reverse strand, counting down.
TTTAAAATAAACCAATCATGACTACTCGACTACTAAGCCAAATCTCTCAAGACTTGCATAAAACTAGACCTGTTAGTAACAACCTGCATTTCATTGCTGGAACCTGTGTTCTGAGAGACTGCTTTTCAGTCTGTCTGGAAATATACAGAGCTAAGTATATTTTTTTGGTTTTAGAGTTTGTACTGCTAATTGTTGCTTATAGTTTTTCAGATCGCTGATGAAAGGGTTTTCCCCATCTCCCCCTATTTTCTGCTGTGTCTTCAGTTGGTATAACTGTTTTTTACAGCTTGCGTGTTATCTAACTCAAGGATCACTTGCATAAAATTAGACCTGTTAGTAACAGGCTGCATTTCATTGCTGGAACCTGTATTCTGAGACATTGCTTTTCAATCTATCTGGAAATATACAGAGCTAAGTATAGTTTTTTGGTTTTAGAGTTTGTACTGTTAATTGTTGCTTTTAGTTTTTTAGATCTCTGCTGAAAGTGTTTTGTTCCACCCACCCTCCCTATTATTAAAATTGGTGGCTTTTGCAGTTGCCCGCCCCACTGTAGATTTGATCTGGGACACTCTCCCAGTCCCATCTCTTTATCACATTCTACCTAATAAACTCCTTCTGCACTTGCTTTTAGTCCTTTTTAATTTAATTGCATTTTTTAAACTGTGTTTGGTCTAATATTGCTATATACTCAAGTGTGCTAGCTTGCACGGCATGTGAATTGTTTTTACTGCTGTTTTAGTTACTTTTCTGTAAAAAAAAATACGGTAAGCCTGTTTCCTACCTTTCCTGTAACTAGTGTAGTCCAGATACAGATTTGCTGTATTCAAGACTGTGTGTAAGCTTCTGAGCCCCCCAATCCTTTCTGTGTTGGAGGGAAACCTTCTAGCTTATCAGTGGAGTGGTAAGCGCTAGGTAACCTGTCTAAGGAGTGGTTCTGGCCTAGAAATTGTAGTTATTAGCCGTTTGGGCAATCTTTTCCATCTCTCTCAACTTTCTGTTTTGAAAGCCTACATTTGCACTTGTTTCTGTCCTGAAACTCATCTAGTGCAGATACAGATTCTTAGTTTTAGCACTTAAATTTGCTTGTTCATGCTCAGCACTTTTTCAGAACTTGTAAGCACTAAATAAGCTACTAATTACTATAGCACTCAACCTTCCTCATTACCTAGAGGAAAACAGTTTTCGTACTTACTTTTCTCACTTGCTTAGAGAAAAACGGCTCTTGTACTCACTTTCCTCACTTATCTAGAGGAAAATAGTTTTTTATTCAGGCATGTCCAAGGGTCAGCTCCCAGTGTTCTCTCCTGTCTTTCTGATGAATCTGGGCATCATGAGGCAATGTAGAAATTGCCTCATGTACACAGAAAACCCTCTCCTCCTATCACCCAACACTACAACCTGTGAGAGATGCACTTATCTAACCAAACTGGAGGTAAAGCTTTCTCCAATCAAGACTAAACTTGACAGTCAAGAGGAGAAGGTAAACATTCGCACAACACCACACTCATTACATAGTCTTACTAAATCTACACTACCAAAATCCACACATAGTAACACAAAAACATTTGCAGAGGCTCTCATTAATAATCTATCTAAGCAACAGAGACCTCCAAAGCAGAAACGCAAGCAACTTCCATTCCTCCAACACAACCCAAATGACACATAGCCCGCAGACTCAGTGTGCCACTCAACCACAGCCAATAAGGCAAAACAATGTACACAACACACTAGTCATAGGTGACTCTATAGTAAGGCACACTGATGTCCCACTCAAAAGGCTAAACAAGGAGAAGGTTACTGTCAGCTGCATGTCAGGTTCCAGGATCTGCCACATAACCCACACACTCAGGTCACTCCACAACAAATACAAATCTGACTCTGTCATTGTTCATGTTGGTGTGAATGACCTGAGATGTATTTCCCTGGACTGCATGAAAAGAGACATGGAAGAGCTTTCTGATCTTGTAGCCCAGGCAGGTATGACCCTAGCCCTGAATAGCATTCTTCCATCACCCAGAATGATAACGCAGTACAAGGACAAAATGATTGACTTCAACAATTGGCTAAGCTTCTGGTGTAATTCTAAGGGGATCCAGTATCTGTCTGCTTGGGATGACATGGTCGACAGACCACGATGCTTTGCCACAGGTGGCCTACACCTGTTGCCCCTGGGATTCCGAATACTGGCTAAGGCTCTTGCCGCCCCTATAGTGCTTTTTTTAGGCAAGGTTCAAATGACAAATTCACCACCATAACAGAAACAGGCAAGCAAAAACTGAGGGTAATGCTACTCAATGCTAGAAGTCTAAATCTCAAAATGCACTCACTCGAGGCAATCCTTAAAATGGAGAACATCAATATCTGTGCAGTGACTGAGACATGGTTCAAGGCTCCAGAGAGCATCCCTGCACTACCAGGCTATAACTCATACCACACTTTTCAGCTATGTAACCTGGACCGAAACACCAAAGGCAGAGGTGTGTCCATATTCATTAAGGATATCCACACCTCCAGGCTAGTTGCTCAGTATAATGCATCTGACGTTATCCAATTGCAACTAACTCTGGGCAAAACTGCAATCCAAATTGTAGCTTGCTACAGATCCCTCACCATGCCACAGGATTCCCACTCCTCTTTTCTTGATGTACTGGAAAATATCAGGGTTCAATCAAACACCCTAATAATGGGCGACTTCAACTACCCCACCATTAACTGGAAAACTACTCGTGTACCAACTCCTTAGCTCACCGCTTTCTGGAATTCATAAACTCCAGTGCCCTGGATCAACTTATCCACGCCCCCACCAGGGAAAACAATAGCCTAGACCTAGTCATTACCAACATGAGTGACCAGTGTCCCAAACCTGAATTCAACTCCTCGTTGGTCTGATCCGACCATAAGCTAATCACCCTTGATATCCACATCCCGGCCCCACCCCCTCATTAAGGAAACCACAGTAAAAAAATTTCTCCAAAGCCAACATCATGCTTCTTAAGACAGAAGTGGTGAACTTCAAGACACCCATGCAGATGGACAATACAGTTACAACTGCTGAATCCTACAGAAATGCACTACACTATATAAGCACTTACACGAGTGCATGGATCGTGCTATCCTAAACAGAACCAAGACCCCATCCTCCAAAAAAAGGAAGCCAATCTTGTGGTCTCCTGCCATAAACAAACTGTACAACAGAAGGAAGAAACTGTTGCAAAAGTGAGTAAAATCCCATGAGTGGAGGAGCTCCCTGGTCAGTCTCAGTAAGAAGCTGAGATCCCTTATAAGATCCTCCAAAGCTAGCTACAAAAACAAAATTGCCACTAATTCTAAGGACAACCACAAAGCATTCCATAGCTATGCCAAGAATCTCAATGGCAACACCCAGATCTGCTCTGAGCTACAGCACAACAGCACAAAAATTACAGAAGCAACTGATATTGCCAACATCCTGGCAGATAGGTTCAGTGCTAACTTTACCCCCCATCCCCCTAAAGGGCCCATATCTATACAGGAATAATGTTGAGTCCCTGTAATCACAACTACGCAGGTAAAATCTGCACTCTCTAAAGCCAAAAACACAGCATCCATGGGACCGGACAACATCCCAGGCTGCGTTTTACATGAACTTCAGAACGAACTGGCTACCCACCTAAGCACAATATTCAGTAATAGCCTTGCATCAGGCTTTGTGCCCATTGAATGGCACACAGCAACAGTTATCCCACTCTACAAAGGGGGAGCCACCACTCATCACAGGAACTATTGCCTTATTAGCCTGACGAGCATGGTCTGCAAGGCCATGGAACGTATCATCATGGAACTCATAAACAAAGACATTGGCAACCTCCAAACTCTGGATCCCACCCAGTTTGGGTTTGTGAAAGGCAGATCATGCCTCCTGACCCTGATTGACTTCTTTGAGGCAGTCACAAAAGCCGTAGATGAGGGTAAGGTGGTTCACACAGCCTATCTTGACTTTGCCAAGGCTTTTAACACCATCCCCCATTCTGGAATTATAGCTAAACTCACTAAACTAGGTATAAATCCCTATGTCACAAGATGGGTTGCCAACTGGCTCACTGACAGAACCCACACTGTAAAAGTTGCAGACTCCAAATCTAACTTTAGACCAGTGACAAGTGGAGTACCACAGGGTTCAGTCCTGGGTCCTCTCCTGTTTGGTATATACTTTTTTGAAGTACAGGCTGATACAGTAGGTCTTTGGCTAATGAAGTTTACAGATGACTGCAAACTAGGAGCCATAATCAATACTCCTAACGATGTGAACATTCTACAAAAGCACCTCACTGAGACAGATGCCTGGTGCCAAAGCCATTGCCTCAAGCTCAATGCCAAAAAGTGCATGGTCATCCCCTTTGGTAAAATTCTGTACCCATAAGCTACCACATAGGTGATAGTCTACTTGACACTGAAAGTGTGATAGAAGACCTTGGGACACAGCTTGACTGGAGTCTCTCTTTCGATAATCACATCACCACAGTAGTCAGGAAATCCTTCTACTTGGCACACCTCATCACAAAAGGTTTCTCATCCAGGAAAAAAAGAGGTCATTGTTCCCCTCTACTCGTCACTCATTAGACCCATTATACAGTGCAATGCCCCTTTTGATATGTACCTCACAAGACATCTACAACAACTGGAAAGGCCACAGAAATACCTCACAAAGAGGATTTCTGGCCTCAAACAGATGCCCTATGCAGACCGTCTTAAAAAAACTCCAACTTCACTCTATCGCATATCGCCTACTCAGAGGTGATCTCTGCCTAACATACAAAGCTATGTCAAACCCAGAGCTGTTGGACATGCTCTGCTTAAAGAAATCCCAATCCCTCCAAGCTACATGCTCTAGGGACCTAAACCTTGTCACCACAATAAACAGAACATTCTGGAGGGATAGATTCCTGTCCCAGAGACTTCCTATACTCTGGAACAAACTGCCTATCTATATCAAACAAAACTCCTTATCAGCACTCTTCAAGAAGAATTTTGACGGTTGGATGGGAATTAGGAAATTCACCCTGGGGACCACCTCTGTGGCTTTGCTCAACAGGGGCACAGGAAAATAATTTTCTTGGGTGGCAAAAGCCAGGGTACCTTTTTGGCTAGGCTTATTTAGGCCCTTAGTACAATAGCCTAGTACATACCTATGAACCCATGAACCTATGTTTAATTTTCTGAAGAATTCATTATCCATTATCTCATCCATGTTTGGTGTTCCCAAGATCCACAAAAGTATCAAAAAGCTGCCTTTTCAGACAGTTGTTGCACCTCAGGGATCCACAAAACATATCCATTTGCTGTGGTGGCTGACAGATTTTTAAAACAACTGAATTTCCAGTCTACACATATGCTATGAAATTATTGGGACTTTTGGGGGGAAGATAATGCAAGAACTGTGTGAGGATGCTTTATTTCTATTTAAACTATTAATATGCTGCACTTGTTCTTACGTATCCCCCAAAATTTTGATTTGGAGTTTTTCCACAAAGCACTACTGATATCTGTTTTTTGTCAACTGTAGATCTGAGGTTAGTAGTGGAATTTATGGATATTGTTTAAAATATAGGTACCCTTTTATGACCCCAGAAACCCATGCCAGGTATTTAAACTTATTTTAAACACTCACCATCCAACCCAACACCATATTCATGGGTGACATTAATTACCCCACTATTAATTGGGAACCTTATACAACACCAAATGCAAAGGCACAAAGATTCCTGGATTCTGTAAACACAAACTCTCTAGACCAAATTGTCAATACACCAACAAGGGGTATGACCACATTGGATATGGTCCTCACTAATACAGGAGAAGGCTGCACAATCCCTAGTGTAATGTCTTCTCAAGTCAGGGCAGACCATAAAATGATCTCCTTTGAAGTAAAAATAAAACTTGGAACCCCAGCTAACCCTGGAATATTCAGGAACTACTCTAAGGCTAAGTTCCTACTATTAGGTGGTAAACTGGCAAAATTTTAAGCCCCCATAAACCATGAAAACACTGCTGCCTATACAGAGCTGTTCATGGAAACCCTATGCACACATGTTAATAGCTGCATAGATGCAACTGCCCCCACTAGGAAGAAGTACAGAACTAACTCAAAAAACAAGCCACCTTGGTGGAATCACTAAATCAGTAGGCTGTATAACAGAAGGAAGAACATCATGGCAAAAATTAGGAGGTGCAGCACCCAGCAGGATAAAAGCACTCTCATCAAACTAAACAAACAACTCAAAGAAGAAGTAAAGTATACCAGAGCCTAATTTAAAATAAATTTGGCTACACAGGCCAAGGACAATCACAATGCATTCGTCACCTATGTACACAGCCTCAAAGGCAATACACAAGTGTATGCAGAGCTCATTTGTAAATGGAGCAACCTACACTGAGCCACAAGATATAACAAACCCACCGGCTGACAAATTCAGATCCAACTTTACCCCTCTCTCCTCATCAACCTTCCCTCGGGAAATACCATCAAATATAACTGCTTTCTCTAAGGCCAAGAACACTGCATCAATGGGCCCCAACAATATCACAGGATGCCTTATAAATAGCATGAAAAATTATCTATCAGGACCCTTGGAATTGCTATTTAACTATAGCCTCCAAACAGGCTTCATGCCTCATGAATGCAGAAAAGCAACAGTCATCCCTCTGCACAAAGATGGGCCATCTCCATATCCTGGAAACTAAAGACCCATAAGTCTCACTATTCTCATATGCGAAGCCTTGGAAGGAATTATCATGGAAATGATCAATAATGATGTAGGAAACCTCCAGACACTGGACCCAACCCAATATGTTTTTATCAGGGGCAGGTCATGCCTACTCAGCCTAGTGGGCATCTTTGAGAAGTTTGCCAACGGAATGGATGAGGGCAACATGTTTCACACTGCATACCTTAACATAGCTAAGGCTTTTGAAACAATACCTCACTTGGGCATTGTTGGCAAACTTAAAAGATTAGGTACAAGCCCTTATGTAACCCAGTTGATAGCCAGTTGGCTCACTGACAGGACCCAGGAAGTTAGAATTGGTGAGTCCACCTCCACAAAGAAGCCAGTCACAACCAGAGTCCTTCTGGGATTGGTCCTGGGTCCACTCCTTTTTGGCATTTAGTTCTCTGAAGTCAAGGCCAACATCAATGGCCTCAGACTGACTAAATTTGCCATTGATCACAAATTAAGAGCTGTCATTGAATCACCAATTGACACAAATGTTCTCCAGGAAGGGGTGACTTAGAAAAACAGCTGGTGCCAGAGCCATGGACTAAAACTAAATGCCAACAAATGCATAATAGTATTTTTAGGAAGTCATCCACCCCCAATAACTATCATATTTACAACAGACCCCTGAGAGTTACCCAGTAGTCAGGGAATTGTGGGCACACATAGACAGTAATCTAGCCTTTGACCGTAACTTGTAATACAATAGAGAGGAAATTGTTTTATGTTGTGCAGCTTATAAAATGGAATGTAGGTTCAAGGAACTCATTGTTCCACTGTATTTGCTATCCATCAGACCTATCATTGAGTAAAATACCACCTTTGGTATGGATCTAACCAGGTATAGCCAACAAGTAGAACATCCACAGAGGTTTCTCTCTAAATGAATATAGGCATAAGTATCATGCCCTACACCTCAAGGCTCTATGCCTATACTCTGTCTCCTAAGGGCTGTTTGGGGGAGATCTATGCCTGACATTCAAGATATTGTCAGACCCCAATCTGATGGATCTCCTCCATATCCACAAAACAATTAGCACCAGAATTACCCATTCTAAAGACTTAAACCTTGCCTATGATATAAATAGGACCTGCCGGAGAGACAGGTATATATTTCAGAATCTACCACTTCTATGGAACAGTCTCCCCATCCATGTTAAGCAGAGATCCACCCTAACCCAATTCAAGTGTAACTTGAACAATGGGATGGGGAACAAAAAATCCATCCCAGGTTTGGCACCTATGTCTCTAATGGACACAGGTAGCCTGTAAATGGTTCACCTCCCAGGCCCCTTCCTGGCAATGTTTCACCTCCCAACCCCCTGCTTATACTTATTAAAGGCACCATAACTTGTCAGATATTAGGGATGCATGACTGGGCTTAAAGAGGTCCTTGTGTTTGTTAGCCTAGTAAACACCTATAAACCTGTAAATAACTTTTTATTTTTAAAGGGAGAGAAATTCAATCAAGCTAAAGGAGTTGCAATGGGGGTTGCATGTGCCTCCATTTTTGTTAATATGGTAATGCTTACATGGGGAAGAACATTTGTATTTCCACCAGCTTTTATACATTTTATAAACTATACTTTTGTTTTATGACCATATCTTTACCTTGTGGGATGGCAAGGAGGGAGATTTGGCCCAATTTGTGCATTATTAGAATAAACTACATGTTTTTTAAGACTTACATACTTTATGGATCATAGGAGCATTAACTATTTAGACGCTACTATTACTAAAGATAATTTTGAATTTATTTTGAATATTTATTGAGCCATCTACTTTTTTTCCAACTCGTTCCTGCACTTTATGGGTCAACGCCCCTATAAACAAAAGTGTAGTTTAGTGAAAGGTCAGTTTGTGAGACTGGCAAGGATCTGTTCAAAATCTGAGATTTCTGTATTGAAAAGAAGGTTTTGGAGGATATGTTTATTCATATGGGATACCTGCCTTCATTTGTTGCAAAAAATAGTGGGGAAATTTTAAGTGGTTGCGGAAAAAATGTACCCCTCCTAAGTATTGGTTTAGGAGAACATGCTTGGGAACATGCCACCAATGTTACAACTGGTTCTAGATTGCAGAATGAAAAATTTCATCAGAAGACATTTGTGTTGAAGTATGACTCAGGTTCAAAATTAGTCAAGAAAACTATTAAGAAAAAATGGGTTATGCTTAAAACAAACCCTAAGCTTGGTGAAATCTTGGGGGATGAGCCACACTTTGTGCACAAAAGGGCGAGGAATATCAAAGCAGTACTGGAGATTAGCCCTATGACTGAGTACAATTTTTTGTAAAGAGAAAAGCTATTATTAAATGTTCAGCTTGTAGCCAGTGTTGATTTACAAATAAAAATGAACATTTTTGGGCTATCATTTAAGGTCAATTATTAAACCTGTTAGGGGTAATTGTGGTCTGAAAGGTGTGATATATCTGGCAAGATGATCCACCTATACTGTATCTTATGTGTGCAAAACAGAGCAGATGCTTAGGAAGCACATTTATGACCACAGCTATGACATTTTAACTAACAATGTGAGCAATGCCCTTTTTAGACACTTTAGGCAATGTGAGACATTTGTTAAATTCATTATTGCTATCTTAGAAAATGTTGATCCTAACCCTAGGAGGTGCTCGCAAAACTGAGTACAAGGAGCTCCTTTGGCAATTGAGATTATATACAACAGTTCCACTGGGTTTGAATGATTATTTATCCTTGGTGTCTGTCTTAAAACAGAGAGCAGTTAAATTGTGAACTTAGAGAAATGTAGTCCACATAATGTGATTTTGGTATTATGTATATTTATTATATTTACAAACACACATAGTTGAAAGTTTAGATTTGGCTTAGCAAGTACCTCAATTAATTTTTTAATTAAATTAATTCATTTTAAATTAATTAACTCTTTAAATTTATATTTTATATTTTTACAAGTATAATAGTTGGTTGTCTTTTCAAGATTTTAAATACATAAAATAATTTTTATTTTTTGTTGTTATTGTAGTTGTGTTTATGTTGTTGAGTAGTCATGATTGGTTTATGTTAAACCATGTGGTACAGCCTTCACTATTTTAAGGAAGTGATGTGGGGGAAAATGTTTTAATTTGTTCTGAAGAAGAGTGTACACATTTGCAGTAGTACAAAAACATTGGCTTAACAGTTTGATTTAATGTGTTTTACAATAAATCTTTAAGGACATGTGGCTTTAGATTGAGTGAATTTTAAAATTATTGTAGTATTGGTATCATTACATTTACTAGTTTCTGACACGGCCCGAGTTTGCCATCCTAAATAATGCATCTGTTGCTGGTTCTGAGTTGTCCCTGCACTAATTTTTTTTCTTGCACTGGTTTTGTTTTATTGCTAGTCTGAGGAAGCACTATTTCAGTGTGAAAGTGCTTATGATATATATATATATATATATATATATATATATATATATATATATATATATATATATATATATATATATATATATATATATATATATATATATATATTTCATTTTTTTGCGTCCTTTAAAGTTTTAGTGTGTTTGAACCAGGTCTATATTAGAACATCGAAGTTTCAAAACTTTTAATGTTCTAATTTCGACCCCTATTCAGTGAAAGCTGAAAACATTGAATGTACAGAGCAACAAATTTTTTTCTAGGGAAAAAATTTGCTGTTTTAAAACACATACACACAACACAAGCACACCAAACAAAAAGCAATCCACACACATACACCTAAAATCTTACATCTAACCCTACACTAAACAATACACACACCACTAACTATCCACTTACCTTAACCCAAACCTTAACCCTAAGGTCCGTCACTATCGCACACTCACCTACCCTACCCTAACCCTCACATCCACACAATCGAACACTTACCTGACCCGCGCCCTAACCCTAACTTACCTGACCCGCCCTAACCCTCATGTCCACACAATCGCACACATACCTAACTCGCGCCCTAACCCTAACTCACCTAACCCGCCCTAACCCTCACGTCCACACAATCGCACACATACCTAACCTGCACCCTAACCCTAATTAACCCGCACTCAGTCGCGCACTTACCTGAACCTGACCCATAACTTTCCACCACAGCGCTGAAAATAGCAAAGCAACAGAAACGGACAACTGAATTCTTTCCCTAGGAAAAAATTCTGTTTTCTGTTGCTTCAATATTTTTAGCTTGCGCTGAATAGGGGTTGATATTAGAACATTCAAAGTTTTGAAACCATGTATAGCTGGTTACATTTGTTTGTTCTTTTCTCATTTTATTATAGTAACCAGCTTTTATCCATCTAACCATTCCTACTCTATACTATACTCTTTTTGTTGTTGTTGTTCTTTGCTTGATATGAGTGACATTTTAAGCCTAGCCTGGTATTCCCCAAATTTACCTAAATATTGCTAATATCTCAACACCCCAAGCATTTTACAGTTGTGATATAAGCTGGTACAGATCAAACATTTACAGTCTGCCTGTCATTAGGGACATAGATGCCAAACATGGATTAAAGTTATGACTTTCCATCCACTGGTCCAAATTACATTTGAATATGGTTAGGGATGAACTTTGCTTCATATGAATGGGAAGCCTGTCCCAGAGAAGGTGTAATCTTTGAGACACATAGCTGTCATTCCATTATGTACTGTTTATGTTGGTTGGACATGAGGCTTAGGTCCTTAAATTGTATATTTCTAATTGCAATTGTTTTGTGGGTGTGCAACATATCAGAAGATGCTCTGGCGGCCAGTCAAAGATGACCTCACAGCACTCTGTAGGAGACTGAAATATGGGGCTAGGGCTTTGAGAGGGTCTGCATAAATCTTGTTGTTTACTTGCTGTATTCTATTTGTGACAAACCTCTGTGGTTTCACAAGCTGCTGCAAGTACCTGGTCAGGTACATGTCAAAGGGTACAATGTACTCAGTGATTGCTCTGATGAGTCATGAGCTCCTTGGACCTAGTTGCCATGTCCTTTCGTGTATGTTAAGCAGCAAGAATGATTTTCTCACCACTGTTGACACATGGTGGTAAATGGTGAGATTACTGTTAACATGCATTCCTAGACCCCTTGTTCATTTCATAAATGAGCACTGCTGTAGCAAGCAAATTTGAAATGTCTTATAGTTCTACAAGACTGAAGATGTTGACAAAAATGTATATCTCCTAATGATGGGTTGGAATAAGTTAAGTCTAAATCCAGCAAGATTCTTAACTCTCATCATAATCTGCTTCTTAAAAAGCAGTAGTGAATAGAAAACAAGCCCAAGATTTGATGTCAGTCAGAATAGTTAAGATTATGACCATCACATAAGCATCTGGCACATTTTCTTTGTACTCCTTGAAGAAGAATTAAATCACATTTTTGTAAATAAAGCAGAAGATTTAGATTTAAAAAATAACTGAAATTTGACCATATACTTTTAGGTATTTAGATCTGACCTCTGAAGCACTGGTTTTAAAATTCAGTCTGTAAGTGATATAGACACTACGATACTTAATCAAAGAAATACTCCCAACAGAAGTGTTCTGTTATAAGATGTTGTGGTTGATTTTCCGTCACCCAAATTCATGAAGCTGCACTTACTAAACTTGATGTTAATACCATTCATACTGGTGCATTTTACTACACAAGAAATATACTTAATGGATATGTTATAATTAATGTCATTGGTTGTAAGTGATCATTGCTTTATTTCTTATGCATATTTGGCAATCCAATTGTTTTATGTATAGGCCAAACACAGAATACCATGTTGAAAGGAGCTGGGCCTCAAACAAATCCCTAAAGGACCCCAGGGTAAACATCAGCCTAACGTGAATAATGGCTGCTAAATTTTACATTACATTGCCGACATTAAATAGCCACAAGTTAATTCAGTGTAATAGAAAGTTTAATATAAAGGCATTAAACCAAGTTTATCGAACAATCTGTCATAATTGAATGCAGCACATTTTTGAATACTTTGAAGAGATCTAAATATATCAAAACAGCAGCTATTGAGATATCCACAACCCTGCTATCATGATCACAAAAACTGATTAGACAGATGGATGTAGAATGACCACAGAAATGCAAAGTTTCAAGTACAGAAAAACAACACTGAAGCGCATAAAGCAGCACTGCTGTCTAAACTGAAAGTTTTGTCTCTACCTGGGTATTAAATATGATGGACAACGATAATGGCCAAACTCTACATCCATCTTGTCACTTTGGTAAAAAGACATGTTATTTTATTTGTTCTTTTAATTCACTGCCTGCTTGCAGGTGTCTGTGTTTCTGAAACATAGCTAAAGGCATCAGGCATGATAGCCACACCATCACACATGTCACTTCTCTGTTGCCAGGTGAAATTACCCACTTGTGACTTTAGGAATGCCCAGTGCTGCTTTTACGCATGTATATGCTACTGGAATAAGAATGCCTCTGTAAGTACTATCCTGCCAGAAGCAGTCACTGAAGCTTTAGTTGTGCATGTTGCGGTAATGCCAGGGTCTGCAAATGAGAACAGTCAGCATGATGATGTCGCTGCAGGGTGTCGCCACTCTTGTTAATGTGCATCCTCTGGAGACTTGCAGCACTGCACAAAACTGCTATCATGTCACATTTGGAAGCTAAAATGTGACTGTGGCATGCATAGCATGTAATATGCCATGTAATGAGACACATCAAATGTAATCAAGTGTGTGATCCAGTTATGTGAATTTTTGTTTTCTGACAGCAGATGCAGTTATAGATGCATCTGCACAACTGCAGCAGTACTACATTGTATGGAATCAGTTTTTGCCCAGCTGCACCAGGCATGTTGTCATGGTGATAGTGCTGATGTTGTCTGCATTTGCAGCATTAATTAGTGCAGCATGCAGTAGGCAATTAACATACAGCAGACACTTTAGGGAGTATTGGATTCATCAAGACAGCAGAACTGTATCTGAAGGTATAAAAATAGTCACTAAATGATGCAGAAGTATGCCCTGCTTTGTACCACCTGTGCAGCTGGGCTGGGTTTCAGAATGATGGCAATAACATTGGCTCCAGATAATAAAAGCTGGCATTTTTTTTTTGCTTTCAAAGACATGGTATATAGACAATATGGAATCTATGGGATCAGGTCTATCTCCAGGATGTTCCACACAAGCATAATGATTTCAATCTGAGCGATGCCTGTTTATGTATGGATATCAGTTATTTTTATCTTGTGCAAAAATGGTTATATAAGGTTGCAGTGTTGCCAAATATGAAATCCTGACACTCTGCAATGCTGTTCTGATCATAGTGCATGCATGCATGCTGGTATTCAGGTAGACATGCTGCATAATACTGTTCTAGAAGTGGTGTGATATTTTTCATACCAGAGACTAGGTTATTCCCATGGTGTCACTTTGCAGACCACTAAATGGTACCATAACAAAGGATGAATACTGATATGAGCACTGCATCATGGTTTACAACTGTTCAGTGCACTACATGTACATGTCTCATTAGTGTTGTTACAGAAGGTGGAGGATGTAATTCTTCTTTCCAACATAATACATAATGACTCTGCTTGTTTAAGGTGCTGCAAAAGTATTCATGGAATTAACTGGTTGCATGCTTACTTGAGGGCAGTGGTCTAGCTGGTGTTAGTTTCTCTGCTTCTGTGAACGCATTGCAGGTAATTTTTTCTCAGATGCTTTTAGTCTTCCCACCTGCTGAGCATCACTTACCCATGGATTTTTGCCCCGTATGTTCCCTTTCAATGGAGATGAGGCCACCAGCTCAGATAAATGCCCACTGGAGGGGGATATTATCCAAGCTGTCATGAAGGTTGTTTGGTGTTGTTGTGATCATCTGAGGACAATAAGCCTTTTGTGCCTCCCTCCTTATAGTCCATCTGGACTAATAGCCTGATAAACCAACAGGACAAGGACAGTCACACCCGTGATCCTCTCCATGCCTCAGCACCCTCTGTTTCCAGTGCTTGCAGTCAGTGTAGGGATGGTTTCAACATTTCTAGTTAATCCTTAAACCTGACACCTTGAAGCTAACATGAGCATGCATGTCACTTAAAGGGTGTCTCTTATCGTCACATCTGCACATATAGTGAGAGCTACCATTACTTGCTTAGGACTGCCAGACTCATACAACCAGTTCCTGCCTGTACCTTTGAAATTGGCAAGCCTCTGCTCGCTAGTGGGTAGCAGTCAATGAGACCGCAATGTCCCCTCCCCCAGGTTAGGCAGGTCAGCATCATCCACTCATTGCTATGTTCAGCCACTTGTCTGCTCAAGTTAATGAGCCACCAATCAAGCTCTTGTCATCTGGGCCATAGTCAGGACTTTATCCATCATTGACACATAGGCAGCATCTCATGAATGATTATGAGTGTATTATAAGCCACTGCTGAAATTGCATGTCCCTGTCTGGATATATTTATTTATTTTTTTTAATTTTATTTTACATTTGTTGACCGGAAGAGTCCGACTGGATATATGTCCATTTTCAGCGGAGGCCCGGGGAGAAAATCTCCAAGACATTACCAAAAAATTACAAAGCGATTACATGCTAAGCAATATAAAAGTCATTGATAGTTATACAAACCAGATAAAAAAAACTGTTTAGGGGTGGTATTTTATATATATATATATATATATATATATATATATATATATATATATATATATATATAGATAGATATATATATATATATATATATATATATATATATATATATACATGTCTATCAGCCTATTGGTACCATAGGAAGTGTATTTCTTCAGTAGATTAATAGAGAGAAAAAGCAAAGCAACAGCGAGAGGTATAATAGCCAACAGAGGTGGTCATGGATGAGGTGAATACTGTCAGTCAGGATTAGTGCAAGGGCATAGCCATTGTGAATTTAGGTGGATTCTTAGTTGCTTTTTAAAAAGTGGGGTGGATGAAAGGGATGTTAGTTCAGTTGGAAGCTTCTTCCAAATGTTACCAACAGAGTTAGTGAACAGGCAGTCCCCAGACTTGCTGTTGGCTTTTAAGGTAGATACTAGTATCCTATTGGCAGATTGTAGGGTTATTAGGTTTTTGTATGGGCTAATAAGCTTACAGAGTATGGGAGTATATGTGGGATAATGCAGAATTTTATGAATAATTGTAAGTTGCTGTATAAGAAGCTGACTTTGCAATTCCAGCCAACCTAGTAGTTTGAGATTCTGGCAGTGATGACTTCTAAATGGGGATCCAGTAGCAAATCTGGATATGTTATTATAAGACATTGCCAATTTATTGATATTGCTTTTGGAGAGGTTTGTATAAATTGGGGAGGCATAGAGAAGGGTGGAAAGTAGATGAGTTTGGGCGATAGTAGACCTAGTTGAAGCTGTGAGAAAGGGTTTAAGTCTATAAAAGGAACCAAGTTTTTTATTAACTGATTTAATAGTTAGGTTAATATGTGTGTCAAAGTTAAGATTATTATCAATTGTTACACCTAGAAGTTTGGTGGTTATGTCGGGAGCTATTTTAGTACCATTGTTGGATGTGATTGTAAAGTTAATAGTGGTGGACTTTAGGGTGGGAGTGAATAATAATAGTTTTGTTTTCTTGGGGTTAAGGAGGAGACAGCATTGATGGAACCATTTTTCTACTAAGTTAAATACTGTTTGGGTCTTGGTTTGAAGCTCTCCAGGTGAGGAGGCGCTACATATTAATGTTGAGTCATTCCGTATTGAAGGCAGGTGGCCTGTGGAATGGATGTTTTCAGATGATTAATGAAAATCGTAAATAGGAGAGGTCCCCGGATGGAGCCTTGTGGGACAACAATCACTATCAGACATATGAGCGACCTTTCAACTGTCAAGATTTGGAGGGATGCCCCCTAATTTGTTTTCAAATATTTGCTTCATTCCTCCTAAAACTGGAAATTATTTTGAGAAGTTTTAAGTTAATAGTACCACCATTTAAGAAGTTATCTCATTTGGAGTCTTTTATCTATTTTTCTTTCATCCAATATTGTGGAGGTAAATGTAGAGCGGAATGGATCTGAGATGTGTACAGTCAAGAAAGAAGCTATAATTACTGGGTACAGGACTCTCTATGGATAAAAATGGCTGATCCTCCTCTCATTTACTCATGTTAAACAGTTGTTATTCTGGCATCACTGGACAAATGTGTATTTGCAGGAAGCAAGAATATTTCATGTGACTACAGACATATGAGATCTATACAGTCAACAAAGCTGCTGTAATTTTACAATGCAGGGGGTCACTGTGGACGAAAGTGACTAATCCTGATGTCAGTTGCTCATGTTAAACTGTTACTATATTGTCTTTGCATGTCAATGTGGATTTGTGTGAAATAATTAAGACAACTTTACTGTGACTACTGTTTGTTTGAAACAAAGATAAAATGCATCACTGTATCTATCATTTTTAAAAACAATGTGGAATCTGAGGTAATTGCTGGGTATATGGTCCCTTTGTGGATGATAGTAACAAGGCCTGCTGTCCTTTGATCATGTTAAACAGTCATTAACTTTGCCTTACAAAACTAATATATGCTTGAGTGAAGTAAATTAGATTACTTTTCTGGGTTACTTTATACCATCTTTTTGCATGAAGCAAAGCTGAAATGTTGAAATGAACAGTTGAAATTGCTATGTCACATCATTATTGTTGTACTACAGCTACTAAAAGTAGAAACCTATTACTATGCATATAGACTCTTTATGTAACAGTTGTTTCCTCATTTCCCTGTAAGTGAAAACTTCAATTGTATTTTTTAAATGTGGCATTTCTTTTTAGTTCATTGGCAAAGTCATATTTTCAAATAAAGAAGAACGAACCACACTGCAGACACAGAAAAATAGTTTTGTTAGCGCTTTTGTTTACTCAAAATAGGCAAACTTCATCAGACAAATTTCACAAAGCATAATGAATCCTTAAATAGACAAGGCTTAATTGACATCACCATAAATAATCAATTAAAGACACACTCACATTAAAAGAGCAATGCACCAAAAAAAAAATATATATATATATATATATATATATATATTTATATATATATATATATATATATATATATATATATAGAATGTAAATTCACTTAACTATAAAATCCTGCATAAGGACAATATCAAACAGTGACTGCATAGGTATACACTTACATATACACAACAAATATAAATATAAACCAAAATAAAAAAGCATTATCTCATTAATGCTTTCATTTTAAAAATACTTCCAATTGAAACAGAATCATTAAGGCCAGGAAAAACAAGAGCATTTAGTTTAAGTTGCCGCATTAATTCCTTCTCATCCAATTTTAAGGATATGGGCCCACCCCTATCATTTTCATACACTTTATCAATAACAAGAAAAACAAACCTATGTTCAGGATGGTCTTTAATGTGCCTAGCTAAAGCATTTTTTAGGTTCAGTTTTCAATGGCTTTCAGATGTTCATAAATCCTATTCTTAAGAGGTCTCTCGGTTTTCCCAACATAAAAAAGCATCACATAAAGTGCAGGTGCTTAAATAAACAACCCCCTTTGAGTTGCAATTAAATTTACCCTTATGTTATATTTCCTTCCAGATATTCTAAAGGAATTCCTAACATTAATATATTTACACCACCTGCAAGATTCGCATTTAAACATGCCATTATGTGGTAAATGTAGATTAGGGGTCGGGTTTTCCAACAAACATTTGATGTTCCTACCGTTCCTTAAAACCACTCTAGGTGAATCACCCACACATTTTTGAATAATGTTTTCCTCAGTTAAAAAACACCAATTTTTTATAAGAATAGATCTTACCAGCGGGGCATCTAAGGAAAATGCGGTAATAAAACTCAATTTCTCATTGCTTAGATCCAAGTGGCCCGACCTAATTGGTACTACCATTGAACTAAGATACAAGACATATTGTCTTGTAGTGTATTCTCACCAGGTTCTATATTTAAATCACCAGGGTCTGTTCCAAGAACAGGCAAACCAACCGTCACGCCTTTCTTCAAAAGGGAGGTAAACAAACCATTCAACCTTTTATGGTGAACCTCACAAATTAATTCGTCCAGCAACATGCTAGGGTACCCACGTTTGATAAACATCTCCTTCAAGGAATTACATTCATCCAAAAAATCATTCTCCAAGGAAACCATTCTAGCCGCCCGAACAAGTTGACCTTTAACCACCGCCCTTTTCTGGAATTGGGGGTGGCAGCTGGAATAATGAAGAAAGACATTAGAATATGTCGGTTTCCTGAATATTTTTGAAATGAATCTTCCATTAGGAACATCTTTAATCAATTTAACATCCAAATATGAAATATCATCAGTCTGAAATTCCCAAGTGAATTTCAAGAAATTAGTGTAATGTGTAATATCTTGGATAAATGAATAAGCTGAAAATTGGTCCCCTTTCCAAAGGATGAAAATATTGTCCAGAAAACGGGTGTACCAGGCTACTTTTTGTTTAAAAACTACATTCTTAAACAAAAAGTGTTTCTCCCAAAAGGCCATAACTGTGTTGGCAAACATGCCCCCACAGGGTGAACCCATTGCCGCACCCGTTCTTTGTAGATAAAATTCTTTATCAAACATAAAATAATTATTCTTAAGCACTAATTCTAGTAAGTAAATAATCAAATCAATGTTGGACCCATCTATCCGTTTCTCCAACAAAAATTCCCTCACCCAATCACAACCGATGTCCTGTGGTATCACTGTGTATAAATCACGGACATCAATCATGAGGAAATTTATCTCTTCAGAAAAAGGTAAATTATTAATATTCTCCAAGAAGGCCCATGAATCCCTACAAATCTGAGATTCCTCCTTTAGTGCCAATTTTAATTTACTATCAACAAATTTTGCACACCCGTATGTAATGGACTGCCTACCATCAATAATGGGACGAAAATGGGAGTCCCTCAGATCTTTAGGGATTTTAGGCAGCTCAAAAATCACAGGGGTAGTAGGGTAGCTAATACAAAGATAATTGTATAACTCTACATCAATGCATCCATCAATAAAAATGTCATTGATAAAGCCCTTAAGCTGTTGATATGCCCCATTTAACTCATTTCTTGAAACCTTTACATAGGCCTCATTCATGAGAAGGGTTTTCATTTTCTCTACATATGTATCCTTGTTCATAAAAATCAACCCTCCCCCTTTATCCGGTTTAATAATCCGAATATCAGCAAAACTCAAAACCTTAAGGGCATCTTTCTCGCTAATAGATAAATTAAAATTCTGAAATTTGTGTGGGATCCTGTTGTTGAATGTGGCCCTAATATCATTAACACAAACCTTTTCAAATATTAATATGGAAGGGTGTAATGTAGGGTTGAACACACTGGCAACCCTAAATTCATTAACAATACTAGAATTGTTACCAAAGAGGACATTCAAATTCAATTTCCTAGTGTATGTTTTTAAATCAATCATAGTCCTGGCTAAATCCCCTCTAGTTGTGGGCACAAAGGTAAAACCTTTAGCCAAGACTTCAGTTTAGTAATGGGGAAGGCACAAATAAAGGAAAGTTGTATATTTTAAAATCATTTGTGCTGTTCACCAAAATTTCAACTGGTTTTTGACATTCAATAGTGGTCATGTCCATCCTGTCCATATTAATTCCTATCTCCTTCGTTTGTTCTGTGGCTTCTTTTTCCACCATCGTTGCTGTTGTACCTGATTCTGTTGGCCACCAGTGTCCCCATTTTTGGCCCCCAAAAAAGCCTGGGGTGAGTTACCATTTTTCTCTTTGTTGTTGTTCCCCCTATTTTCATTATGTCTGTTGTTAAGCCATTCACTTTTCCTAACAGTAGGATTTTCAGATGGAAGCCCATCACTCAAATCACTAACATTGTTGTCATAAATGTCAGCATTGTCCAATCCTGAATAGGAATTAACCAAAGGTAAACTTTCATCATCCTCACAGTTATTATTATTGCCTCCATTCGAACGTGGCAAAGGATAAGCATTACCCTTCCCATATGCTAAATGATCTCGGTTTAATTTCTTAATCTTATTGTCTCTAATCTTAGCCAGGGCACCTTCAATACTTGAAAAGATATGTAAAAAGTTGTATTTGTACCATAAAAAATCTTTATCAGACCATATGGTGGAATCTAAGATGGATAATTCATTTTTAAGTACTTCAATCTGTGCCCCATAATCTTTAAAGAGCAAATGAATATATTCGCAGCCCTGTCGATCAAAGAGTTTCAGCAGTTCCTTATGTAAAACAGAGTTGTTAACCAGGCCAGTGGTATAACGCCAAAGTCTCAAACCTTTTGGGACTTGCTGCCTGTTAACACACTCTGTTAAATACTGAATTAAAGTCTGTAATTTTTTGAAACGGAAAAGCTTCATATCGAATGTTTTAAGGTTATTAACTATGTTATTGTGATTAATAACATTTGGGTCCGCTCGGCTGTCAACATGAATAGTACCAGAAATTAATGAAGCAGGATCCTTGAACCAGTCATTGAGGCATGGTATTGTAAAAGAGTTACTTACAGGCTCGCCCGAATTTGGGTCCGTTGGTATACACCCATTAGTAGTTTCTCTGCTATTAGGTGAAGTCCGAAAACTGGAAGCTGGTATTCCAAAAGAGGAAGCCGAAGAGGGTAAATTCCCACTGTCCTGTACAGGAGCAACGTTGGAATCTGTTCTGCCCAAGGTTGGCAATCCAGTTAAGCCTCTGGGTTCAGCC
Organism: Protopterus annectens; assembly: GCF_019279795.1. Taxonomy (NCBI): domain Eukaryota; kingdom Metazoa; phylum Chordata; order Ceratodontiformes; family Protopteridae; genus Protopterus; species Protopterus annectens. The sequence continues at coordinate 1,648,535,985 of NC_056743.1, read as the reverse complement.
CTCTTAGCTGAACAAGCCCAGGTCACTGCGACCTGGTTAGATAACACATCCACATGCTGTGTAAGAAGTTTCACAAGTGCAATCAACTTACCCAGGGCATTGACACCTGGCGTTGACACCGAATCCTCATTCGGAATTAGATTCTGTGAATATTGAGTAATGGTATCTTCCATCACAAACAAACCTTGAACGAAGCAAAGGAACAAACCAATAAACCAAAAAAGAAGAACCACACTGCAGACACAGAAAAATAGTTTTGTTAGCGCTTTCGTTTACTCAAAATAGGCAAACTTCATCAGACAAATTTCACAAAGCATAATGAATCCTTAAATAGACAAGGCTTAATTGACATCACCATAAATAATCAATTAAAGACACACTCACATTAAAAGAGCAATGCACCAAAAAATATATATATATAGAATGTAAATGTACTAAACTATAAAATCCTGCATAAGGACAATATCAAACAGTGACTGCATAGGTATACACTTACATATACACAACAAATATAAATATAAACCAAAATAAAAAAGCATTATCTCATTAATGCTTTCATTTTAAAAATACTTCCAATAGAAACAGAATCATTAAGGCCAGGAAAAACAAGAGCATTTAGTTTAAGTTGCCACATTAATTCCTTCTCATCCAATTTTAAGGATACGGGCCCACCCCTATCATTTTCATGCACTTTATCAATAACAAGAAAAACAAACCTATGTTCAGGATGATCTTTAATCTGCACATTTGATTTATGTGCTTAATATTTCTGATATCTGTGATATCTGAACATTTAGTCTACAGAGCTTTGGTTAGTACTTAGTTTTTAGACTTCTGTTTCTGTGTGATATCTCACAACCCTACAAGAATTCATAGGATCTTTATAACTAATGGAATCTAATAGTGAGCTTTCCATTGGTTAGTCTTCTAATGGTCCACTGATCTGACAGCTTAGTAACAACCTATGAACCTTTGAAGGTTACACAGTGCATTGAGGAGTGACCACTGCTGTATATACAAGAATAACATCTTTATTTTTTGAAGAGGTTCATTTTAGGATGCAGTCAAGCATTTCACTAGCATTGGCCTCTCTCTTATTACCCTACACATAATGTCAAGAGTATCAGATATTTCTACCCACAATGTTTTTCCCTATCCCATGTGCTAGGCTCAGTGTGCCCCATTCATCACTAGCATTTCAAGATATCATACCCACAAGCATCAGTAAGCATCTTTGTTCAAGTTAGAATATTTCTCTGCTATGTAAGCAATATTCCAAGATCCTTTTTCCAGATTCACCCTCATCTACAGTGATAGTATCATAGTTCATAGGTTCAAAGGATGATACTAGGCTATTAGCCCGGAAGCCCTTATAAGCCTAGCCAAGAATTTGCCCATGTTCCCTGAAAGTCAGCACCTGTTTCCCCTGTCCAGTAGGGACATAGGTGGAATCCCAGGGTTATAGTTTCTGTTTCGCATCCAGGCATCCATGTTCCTTTTAAAGAGGGCTAGAGAGGTGCTCTGATTGACATGGAGAGGGAGGCTATTCCACAGATGGGGGAGTCTTTGGGACACAAATCTATCCCACCAACAATTTCTATTAATGTCACAAACCTTGTTAAGGCCTTGCATGTGGGTTGCGTGAGTGGAGTTTGTCTTAAGGATATGCAGCAGCTGCATCAAGGCTGGGTCTGAAATGGCCTTGTATGCCAGATTCGGCATGAGGCACAGTAACCTACTTATGTCTGAAACAAATATATGAAACAACACTTTTCCCAATAGGTACCTGCTACATTTATATATTTGTTAGATGGGCCACATAGAAGGATTTCCTAACTACTTTGGCAATATGATTGTTAAAGGAGAGATTACTATCTAACTGGGTCCCCAGATCTCTTATTACCTCTTCTGTATTAAGGGGGCTGCCACCTATGTGGTAATTTGTGGGTGTTTTGTTTTTCCCAAATGAGATGACTATGCATTTTTTGGCATTTAGCTTGAGGCCATGACTTTGACACCAGGTGTCAGTCTCATTAAGACCCTTTTGGAGGATAATAAATCAACTCCATGGCAAAAAGATGCAGGAACCGGCAATGAATATTTAAACTCCTCTTTATTCCAGCAACACACAAGCCAATGCGGCCCAAGAACCAAACAAGAAATAAAAAGTTGAGCGCACTTTCTCTTTGTTAAATACAAAGCTTCCTCAGAACAACCTTACTAGTAAAATGCCCTGCTTTTATATAAAATGTTAATTAATTGCTATCATTGTGATAATTCAATCATCACTTCCCTTTTGGAGGATGTCCATGTCAGTCGGACAGTCAATTATGGCTCCCAATTTGCAGTCATCAGTGAACTTGGTTGGCCATAGTCCTCCTGGGTTTGCCTGTACTTCTGAGAAGTATATGCCGAACAGTAGGGGTCCCAGGACTGAGCCTTGCGGGACACCCCTTGTGACTCGTTTAGAGTCGGACCTGGAACCCGCTATTCTTACTGTGTGAGTTCTGTCTGTAAGCCAGTTGGCAACCCATCTTGTGACATAGGGGTTTATGTTCAGGCTGGTGAGTTTTTCTGTAATACCCGAGTGAGGAATGGTGTCAAAAGTCTTGGCGAGGTCAAGGTAGGCTGTGTGAACCACCTTTCCCTCGTCTATGGTCTTGGTGACTGTCTCGAAGAAGTCAGCCAGGTTTAGTAGGCATGATCTGCCCTTAACAAAGCCAAACTGGGTCGGGTCAAGTGTTTGGAGGTTCCCAATGTCTTTGTTAATGAGTTCCATGATGATGCGCTCCATAGCTTTGCAGACCAAGCTAGTCAGGCTTATGGGGCGATAGTTACCAGGCTCAGTTGTGGCCCTTTCCTTTGTGGAGAAGAATAACCATTGATGTGCGCCATTCTATGGGCATGTAGCCTGTGGAGAGGTTGAGGGTGAACAATGTGTTTAGGTGGGGGGGGTAGTTCGTTCTGTAGTTCATGCAAGATGCAGCCTGGGACACCATCTAGTACCATTGATGCTGGCTTTTGGCTTTTAAAAGGGCTGTTTTCACCTGTGAGTCTGTGATTTTTGGGACACTACACTTTTCCGGTATTGTTGTGGGCCCTTTTGGAGGTAAGAGGGGGGGTGAAGTTTGCACTGAATCTATCTGCCATGATGTTGGCAATATCAGTAGGTTTAGTATATTTTGTGCTATTTTGCACTAGTTCAGTGCATATCTGTGAGTTGCCACTTAGATTATTAACATAGCTAAAGAAGGCTTTGTGGTTATCTTTTGAATCCTTGGCTATTTTTCTTTTGAAGTTAGCCCTGGATGATTTCATGAGGGACCTCAGTTTCTTACTGATACTGATCAGGGATGTCTTTCCTTCTTGGGATTTGCTTTTTTTCTGGACTAGTTTCCTCCTTCTGTTGTATAGCCTGTTTATTGCAGGAGTCCACCAAACTGGTTTCTTTCTCTTAGAGGAGTGAGTCTTGGTTTTGCTAGGGATGGCACAATCCATGCATCCTTGTAGGTGCTCATAGAGTGCATTTGTAAAGGTTTCTGCATCTTGGGCAGCGTTATCCTTTAGCATGGGGGCTGTGAAACTTACCACCTCTGTCTTAAGTAAGGTGAAGTTTGCTTTAGAAAAGTTTTTTACTGTGGTTTCCTTAGTTGTGGGTGGTGGTGGGGTGTGGACATCCAGAGTGATTAGTTTATGGTCTGATCTAACCAGTGATGGGTTGACCTTCGGTGTGGAACACCTGTCGCCCATGTTGGTGATGACCAGGTCCAATATGTTTTCACCTCTTGTAGGGGAGTTTACCAGCTGATCCAGGGCATTTGAGTTGATGAATTCCAGGAAGCACTGGGACTGGGAATTTGTACTCGAGTAGTTTTCCCAGTGAATGGTAGGGTAATTGAAATCACCCAATATCAGGGTGTTTGGTAGGACCTTCATGTTTACCAGTGTCTCCAGAAAGGTGGAGTGGTGGTCCTGGGTCATGGAGGGTGATCTGTAGCAGGCCACAATCTGCATTGCAGATTTGCCTGGTGTTAGTTGCACATGGATGATCTCAGAGGTATCATGCTGTGCCACTAACCTGGAGGTGTAGGTATCCTTGATGAATATGGATAAACTCCCTCCTTTTGTGTATCGGTCCATGTTCTGTAGCCAAAATGTGTGGAATGAGTTGTAGCCCAGTAGTGCTGGGGTGCTCTCTGGAGCCTTGAACCAGGTTTCAGTTACTGCACAGATGTCGACATTCTCCATACTGAGGAGTGGTTCAAGCATGTGCATTTTGAGATTTAAACTCCTGGTGTTGAGTAGCATAACCCTCAGTTTTTTGTTAACTGTGCTGTTTATGGAGGTGGGTTTGACATTTGAGCCTTGCCTAAAAAAGGCACTATGGGGGCAGCAAGAGCCTTGGCCAATATTCGAAAGCCTAGGGGTGACAGGTGCAAGCTGTCTCTTGTGAAGCAATGTGGCTTATCGAGCATGTCGTCCCAGGCTGACAGACACTGGATCCCCTTTGAATGACACCAGAAGCTTAGCCAATTGTTGAAATTGATATTATTTTCCTTATACTGAGGTATGATTCTTGCGGAGGGCAGGGTGCTACTCAGGCTCAGGGACATACCAGCCTGGGCTACATGATCAGAGAGCTCTTCCATGTCTCTTTTCATGTAGTCCAAGGGAGGTACGTCTCAGGTCATTCACACCAACATGAACAATGACAGAGTCATATTTGTACTTGTTCTGGAGTGACCTGAGTGCTTGTGTTATGTGGCGGATTCTAGCTCCCGACAGGCAGCTAACAGTAACCTTCTGCTTGTCCAGCCTAGTGAGTGGGACATCAATGTGCCTGACTATAGAGTCACCTATTACTAGTGTGTTAGGTATGTTATTTCGCCTTAAGGGCTGTGATTGTGCGGCACACTGATTTTTTTTTTTTATGTGTTGTCTGGTTTGTGATGGGAAGTGCAGGGTGTTTGGGTGTCTGCTTTGGAGGTCTCTGATGCTTTTGCAGGTTTTTATTTAGAGCCTCCGAGTATGATTTTGTGTATTTATGTATTTTTTGCCAGTGCTGTTTTAGTAGGTCTGTGTGCGGCTGGAGTTGTGGTGCAAGTGTTAACCTTCTCCTATTGACTGCCTGTTCCAGTCTTGGGTGGAGACAGCTTAGCTTCCAGTTTGGCTGTATAATTGCATCTCTTGCATATGTTAGTGTTTTGTGGTAGGAGGAGAATGTTGTCTGTGCACATGAGGCAGTTGTATCATTGCCTCAGGATACCCGGATTCATCAGCTGGACTGGAGAGTGCACCTGAAGTTGCCCTTTGGTCATGCCTGAATAGAAGGGTGAGCTGCTTAGTCGCTTGGTTGGTGAGGGGTGAATAAAGAGCCTTGCCCTGCTGGGCAATCAGTGTCAGGGTATATTTGTGCTTGCTATTAGGTCTGAGCAAGTGCTGGGCTGTAAGATGCTTTTTGAGTGCTTAGGTTGAGAGTTAGACTAGTTTCAAGGGAAAAACTGAAGAAGAGACTTAGTGGAGCTGGGAATAATTTAACCGTAGCTTACCGGAACTGCCAGGTGCGCAAAACTGTGCAAACACGGTTTTTATAGTTGGGAAATTAAAGAGATAGAAATTAGCCCAAAATGGCAAATAAACTACTAACTTCTGGGCTCGAACCACTCCTCCAGGGACAAATAGGTTGCTCAAAGCTCCCCTTTCTCACAGGTGAACAGAGAAACTTCCTTCTATCCAAGTAAGGCATGGAGAACTCAGAAACTAGTATCACAGCCCTGAATTCAGCACTAGCCTGAAAACTGGACTATACTAGCTTAGAATGGCAGGAAACAAGGAATATTTTAATTTTTTTTTTGTTTTTTTTTAAAAGATAAGGCAAAAACAGTAAAAAAAATACACTTAAAACAGCTTTAAATGACTACAAACCATCAGAAAAGGCTATCACACTTTAGTGTGTAACCTACAACAGTTAAACAAATTATTTAAACAAAAAACAACTTTTTAAAAGTGCAGGCAGTCAAATAAGTACAATATGTGAACAAAACAAGCTTTTAAATCACAATAAACACTGGAAAATCCGCATTTAGGCGGAAAACAGTAAAGTACAGCAAGAAAGTACAGAACAGGAGTTGTGGTCTCCTTTAAGGCCCCTGAGCCAGTGGTAAACATTACTCAAACCGCTGAATCACTTACAAATGCCTTCTACCAGCACCTACAGGACTGCATGGATCAGGCAATCCCAAACAAAACTAAGACTCTTTGTACCAAAGGCAAGCATCCAGTCTGGTGGACCCCAGCCATAAACAAGCTCTACAACAAAAGGAGGAAGCTACTACAAGATAGAGCAAAATCCTTGAAAGGTAAGACACCTTTGATCATTATAAGTAAAAAACTAAGAGCTCTCATAAAATCATCCAAGGCAAATTTTGAGAGAAAAATCGCCAAGGATTCAAAAGACAATCATAAGGCCTTCTTTAGCTATGTTAGAAACCTAGGAGGAAACTCCCAGATATGCTCAGAATTAGTTCAAAATGATGTGAAGATTACTGAACCTACACACATTGCCAACATGCTGGCTGACAGGTTCAGTGCAAACTTCTCCCCCCCCCCAAAAGGAGAGATATCTATACCAGAGGATTATAGCCCCCCCCAAACATCTCCAATGCCCAGGTGAGAACTGCTCTCTCCAAAGCAAAAAACACAGCATCCATGGGACCGGATGGTGTCCCCGGCTGTGTGCTCCATGAACTCAATGAGGAATTAAACCCGCAGTTAGGACAGCTGTTTAATCTTAGCCTCACCTCAGGATATGTACCCAAGGAGTGGCGCCGCGACTGTGGTCCCACTTCACTAAGCCGGTGCCTCCACCGACCCTGGAAATTACCATCCCATTAGCTTGACAAGCCTTATCTGCAAAGCCATGGAGAGGATCATAATGGAACTCATAAATAAAGACATAGGGAACTTGCAGACTTTGGATCTAACCCAGTTTGGCTTTGTCAAAGGCAGATCATGCCTTTTAAACTTGGTTGACTTTTTCGAGACAGTCACCAAGGCCATTGATGAGGGAAAGGCAGCCCATACAGCCTACCTTGACCTGGCAAAGGCCTTCGACACAATACCCCACTCAGGTATCATCAAAAAACTCATCAGCTTGAATGTAAACCCATACATCACAAGATGGGTTGCAAACTGGCTAAGTGACAGAACCCACAGGGTCAGAGTTGCTGGAGCCATGTCAGACTCAAAGCCTGTCACAAGTGGTGTCCCACAGGGCTCAGTCCTGGGTCCATTCTTGTTCGGCATCTACTTTTCTGAAGTACAAGCAAACACAGGAGGGTTATGGCTGACAAAGTTTGCAGATGACTGCAAACTGGGCCATAGTCGAAAACACATCTGACACAGATATCCTTCAGAAGGGCCTCACAGAAACGGATAACTGGTGCCAGAGCCATGGCCTAAAGTTAAATGCCAAGAAATGCATAGACATACCCTTCGGGAAAAACAAGGTTACCCCTAGCTACCATATAGGTGGCAATCCACTGAGCACAGAAGAAGTCATCAGGGATCTGGGGACCCAGGTTGACAGTAGCCTTTCATTTGACACTCATGTTGCTAAAGTAGTTAGGAAAACCTTCTACATTGCCCACCTGATCATGAAGGGATTCACATCTAGATCAAGGGAGGTCATCGCCTCCTGTACTCATCACTCATTAGACCTATGATTGAGTACAATGCCCCATTCGAATGTATCTGACCAGACACCTGCAGCAGCTGGAAAGGCCCCAAAAGTTCCTCACCAAAAGGATAAAGGGTCTCAAAAATATGTCTTATGCTGCCCGACTGAAAGAACTCCAGCTCTATTCAGTCTCATACCGCTTGCTCAGAGGTGACCTGTGCCTGACATATAAGGCCATGTCAAACCCTGATTTGATGAATATGCTTCACCTCAAAAAATCTAGATCCCTCAGAACCACAAGGGTGGGAGACTTAAACCTTGACACTGTTATTAATAGAACATGCTGGAGGGACAGATTCATCACCCAGAGACTCCCTATGCTGTGGAACAAAATCCCGGTACATGTGAGGCAGAGCACCTCACTGGCCTTGTTCAAGAGGAATCTTGACCAATGGATGGGGGATCGCAGATATACCCCAGGGATTACTTCAGTGTCACTGCTTGACAGAGGCACAGCAAAATAATAGGCATAGTTTTATTCAAACTAAAGGGGTGGCGAAAGCCAAATAACTATGGGCTAGGCTTATAAATGCCCTTGGGCAGATAGCCTAGTATGAACCTATGAACCTATGAACTGATACTTAATCACTCCACAAAGTCTCTCTCCTAAGCTAGAAGGCTTGTATCAGTTTAAGGCTTTCTAGTGCTACCCAGTAGGTTAGTTACAGGAAAGATGGAAAACAAGTGCAGATGTGGTCTTTTAAAACAGAAAGTTGAAAGAGATGGACAAACTGTCCAATTTGTCAATAAACTACAATTTCTGGGCCAAGAACCTCTAATCTCATGGTAGACAGGCTACCTAGTGCTTACCACTCCCACTGATAAGCTAGAAGACTTTCCTCCAACACAGAAAGGCTTGCGGGGCTCAGAAGCTTACCAACAGTCCTGGATACAGCAACTCTGTTTCTGGACTAGGCTAGTTACAGGAAAGGTGGAAAACAAGTGCAAGTGTGGCTTTTAAACCAGAATGTTGAAAGAGATGGAAAAAAACTGCCCAAACGGCCAATAGTTACAATTTCTGGGCCAGGAACCACTCCTCTTGTGGTAGATAGGCTACCTAATGCTTACCACTCCCACTGATAAGCTAGAAGGCTTCCTTCCAACACAGAAAGGCTTGGGGGGCTCAGAAGCTTACAAAGAGTCCTGGAATACAGCAAATCTGTACCTGGACTAGACTGGTTACAGGAAAGGCGGGGAAAAAGTACAAATGTAGGCTTTTAAGCCAGCAAGTTGAAAGAGATGGAAAACTGTCCAAACGGCCAAATAAACTACAATTTCTGGGCCAAAACTCACTCTTCCCATGGTGGATATGCTACCCAATGCTTACCACTCCCACTGATAAGCTAGAAGGCTTTCCTCCAACACAGAAAGGCTTGGTGGCTCAGAATCTTACTAACAATCCTGGATACAGCAACTCTGTAACCGGACTAGGCTAGTAACAGGAAAAGCAGGAAACAAGCGCAAACACAGGCTTTTAAATCAAAAGGTTAAGGTAGATTTTTTTTATTTTCTTGACATTTGTTAACCAGGTTAGTCTGACTGGGCAAGTTGCCCTTTTTCAGTGGAGGCCAGAGAAGAAAAGCTCCAAAAATAGTACAATTAATACAAGTGATAAAAATAGCAAAGTTTGAAGGTTAAACATAGTATTCATACAATTAGAATATTGAAAAAATAGAAAGTTAGAAACTTTATTTAAAGCTAGAAAATGTTACTAACTGTTCATCTCTGAGTACAGTGTTTTCCTCATTAATAAGCAGTGTCTATATAATTTTGACAAATGTAAAAAGACAAGACAGGACAACATTATAATTATAAATATAAAAATATAAGATAATAAACCAAGGTAAAAAACAGTTTCCAAAGGACTGCATCACTGTATGTTGTAAGAACTACTGTCTATTTGTAGGCTTTTTGTACTAGAGGCAAAGGGAGTGGAGGCAGAAAGGTTGCTGCAGTAATTATTAGAGGAGGGGGTAGAAATTAAGTTGGGTCATAGCATAAACAAAACCAAGATAGATGGAGAGTGTCTTTTAGAGTTATTTTGAAAGTATTTTGGTTAGAGATTTTCCTAAAAGGGGAAGTTTATTCCAAGTGTTAGTCACTGAGTAGCTGTAGAAGTATTTTACAATGTTTTTCTTGGGTGCATACGCTTGTAGAAGATGCTGTTGGAAGCTATGGAAAGCCTGGTTGGGACAATAGGGCCAGATGAGGGAAGAGAGGAAGGGGCAGGAAGAGGGTTCATGTAAGATGGAGGGGGTCAGGAGAAGCGGTGGTATTAGGATTTGATGATGAAATTGCACCCACTGTAGGTTTTTCAAGGCTAGGCAGTTGTGAGAGTGGTAGGGTAGGTTGGCAGTGAATCTAGTGATTTTGTTTTAGGCGAGTTCCAGTTTAGACAGAAGATTGGCATGGATGTTAGTAAGAATGGGGACCAAATAGAGTAAGGTGGGGAATAGGAATGGTTGAGCAAGAGAGTGCCTGCAAGCATTTGTGACAAATTCTTATGCCTGTATAAGAGGCCTTACTTTTGATGTGTCTTTTTAATGGACTGTTGAATATGGAGATCAAACTTTACTTGGTTGTCGATAATAACTCCTAGAAATTTAGTGTGATGTTCAACAGTGATGATGGTGTTGTTAAAGGAGGAGACAGCAAACATGGAGATATGTTGTGTGAGGGTGTGAATGTGAGTGATATTGTCAGAGGAAGAGATGATTGTGGAATTGTCAGCATATTGTATGATAGAGGAGAGTGGATAAGAAGAGTATAGGTCATTAGTAAAGATACTGAATAAGAGATGCCCAAAGATGGAGCCTTGGGGTATCCCAGTTTGTACAGATGAGAATGGAAAGAAAATTGAGTGCCATTTAACTGCCTTGTATCTGTTGGAGAGATAGCTGGAGAACCAAGAAAGAGCAGGGTTGGAGAGATTGAGGGTAGCTAGTTTGGTTAGAAGAAGTTATTGGGAAACAGTGTTGAAGACTTTGGAGAGGTTTAGAAACAGACAGGAGATTAGCTTGTTTTCACAAGATTTTGCAATAGTGTTAGTGAAAGCTATGAGGACAGTAGCTGTACTGCATTTAGGGTGGAAACCATGTTGTGTAGGAGTAAGGAGATTTTCTAGGAGTAGGTAATCAAGCAACTGTCATGTATACATTTTTCAAGATTTTTTTGAATGGGGGATGATATGGCAATAGGTCAGAAATTAGAGGGGTCGGGTGAGTTGCCACCTTATGCAGGGGTATGACATAGGATTTTTTTCAGATTTCAGGTACAATGTTTTCTCTGACTGACCTATTGATTAGGATGGAGATAGGATAAGTGATAGAATTGGCAGCAAGTTTTAGGAATTGTTTATTCCTAAAATAAGGTGATCAGCTGAAGGAGAACATGTTTTAAAATCTGCTAAGAAGTGACTTGATGTAAATAAACTGTGGGGATGGGGTTAAGAGAGAAAGAGGGGGTGCATGTTGATGGGGGTGGGGTGGGATAGGTGATGATGACATTTTTGGTTATATTGTGAATGGAGTCGCTGAAGAACGTATTAAGAAAGGTAGCAGTATTGGTAGGATAGCTGTTTGGGCATGGGTTGGGCGAGGAAGGGTTTCCAGGTTGTAGTAACTTGTTTACTGATTGCCAGAATTTTTGGGGGTTAGAGTGAGGATTATATAGTGTTTTCTGGAAATATTTTTTCTTGTCCAGAGTGACCATTTTTTTTCATTAAGTTGCAAAGCTCTCAATAGTTTGTAGATCGGTGGAATTTTTTTTTTTTTGCATTTTTCCATGCACTATATCTTTTATTCTTTTAATTTACAAGTCCCAAATATTGTTCATATTCACTGATATACCTCTTCTCATTATCTAGTTTTATGAGATATTTTTTCTCAGTTATACAAAAAATTTCTTGTTACTCCCTACTTTCCTCCTACCAGTTAATTTTCTTTTTTTCCACTGTATCTTTTATATTTTTTGATAACCCTAATTTACATCTTTCTAACTCAGATGCAAAGAAATCACAGGGCCAATTTAACTGAATATTTGTATCTCCTATCCTCTTTTATTACTTTCTTGACAAATCCACTAAAATGCAATGCCCAGTTTCTTTGTCTGTCCTTTATACATCCCACCTACACTCTCATTCACTGCTATTTTATATGATCACAATATCCTTTCTCATACTTCATGCACCTCAATCATTTTCTACCATATTACTAGGTCTAGCACACTATTACTTCCAAAGCACCATAGCTAACCTATCTACAGCTCCATAGAAGTGGCTTTATTATGTTGTCTACATCCCACCATGATCCATAGCATACTATACACTAGCGGATAGGTTTGGTGAAAATTTCTCTCCCTTCCTTCCTAACTTACAACAAACCCCCACACCCTACATATCTGAAGAGCAGGTCCTCAAAGCCTTGCCCAAGGCAAAAATGCAGCCTCTTTGGGATCAGCCAACATCCAAGGCTATGTTCTAAACAGACGAAAACATGAACTAGCGACACCACTAAGTACCCTTTTCAGTCATAGCCTAACCTCAGGCTTTGTTCCTGTGGAATGGAGAACAACAACAGTTATTCCCCTCTACAAATGTGGCCTAGCAACAGACCCAGGGAATTACAGACCCATAAGTCTGACCAGCTTTAGGCAATAGAATGTATCATTATGGACCTCATAAATAAAGACATAGGTGACCTCCAAACCCTGGATCCTACCCAATTCAGCTATATTAAGGGTAGATCCTGCCTGTTAAATCTGGTGGATTTCTTTGAAAATGTGCCCATTGCCATTGACGAGAGCAAATCTGTGCATACAGCATACCTCGACCTGGCACAATTCCACATTCAGGCATTACCGTTAAACTTAGCAAAATAAATGTAAACCCCTTCATTGTAAGATGGGTTGCCAACTTCCTCACAAACCAGACACACACTAGCAAAGTGGGTGACGCCACATAAACCAACAGACCTGTTACCAATGGGGTGCCACAGGAGTTAGTGCTGGGCCACCTACTGTTTGGTATATCAGGTTTCAGTTCAAAACTAAGGGCTTGTGGCTGACCGAGTTTGCAGACAATTGCAAACTAGGTACGATCATTGAATCCCCAAATGATGTCAGCATACTCCAGGAGGGTCTCATACAGACCAACAACTGGTGTATTAGTCACAGTCATCATTCACTTCAACACACCCCACTCTATCAAATCAACAAGAATACCCTAAGTACCTATGAAGTGGTAAGGGACCTGGGATCACAGGTTGACTGTGACCTTAACTTCAGCAGCCATGTGTCTACTGTAGTAAGAAAAGCTTTCTAAGTAACACACTTGATTAGTAAATGGATTGCCTTGAGAGCAAAAGAAGTTATAACCCCCCCCCCTTACTCGGTACTTATCCAGTCCATAATTGAGTATAATGCCCCATTTACCATGTACAATACTAAGTACCTGCAGCAAATAGACAGACCTTAGAGGTTTCTAAGAAAGAAGATGAAGGGGCTCCAGCATGTGACTTACGCAGGCTGACAAAAGTCTCTGTCACTATACTTTGCATCAAATAGACTTATTAGGGGAGACATATGGCTGGCCTACAGAGCAATCCAGGACCCAAACCTAATGAACTTACTGCATATCCATAAATCAGGCAGGACTAGGGCTACCTTTTTCAGGCACCTAAATATGGCCTGTGACTTAAATAGGACATGGTGGAAGGACGGATTTATCTCCCAGTAACTGCCACATCTTTGGAACTGGCTACCAATTCATGTGAAATGGAGCACCTTCGTGACACTGTTCAAGAGGAACCTGGATGAGTGGATGGGGCATCATAAACTCTTACCAGGGATAGAGACCACAATAATCCTGGACATGGGCAGTCATCATTAAATGCAATCGTGGGTATTGACTAGCATTTCTATGGTATTACATTGAAATGAAATGGCTAGGTTTAAAATGACCTCCAGGCAAATAGCCTAGTAATCTCCTATGATCCTATGATCACCATAATTACTCTGTGGTGTCTTAATTACCTCTTCTTTCACGCTTTCATGCTAACCCAACACCACATACAGTACGCTGTTGTTTATTGTATATTGCTGCAGGCGTTCATAAAAATGCCCGACAAAAACCACGAAAGCCAAAAATCAAGACAAAAAACAAAAGTCTGGAAGGAGAAACAAGTAAGGCACTGGTATACACAGAAATAGCGTAGAAAAACACCTTTTATTACCGCTTTTGTCCGAAGACTTCATCAGAATACAGAACACTAATGAATAAGCACATTATAGTTCCGTAGTTAGTATCAAAGAACCTTCTCATTTTTATGGGAAAATAGGTGTACGAGTTCAAGACACAGACCGGGTTACTACTAATGGGGCTTGTACTTCCTTACCTACAAAGACGGTTGCTAGTTTTTTACAAACTTCTGAAAAGACTGGTGACACCATTGGTGAGAAAAGTTCCGTGGGGGAATTCAATAAACTGGATGAAAATGCAGACTTGATAGGGACTGACAAGGGCACCTTGACTGGTTCAAATAACATTTCAAATAATACTAATGGTTTTTTAGGGAAGAAGAGTTTACCATCAAAGAAAACTGTTTTCACGAGAAGTCGGACTTTTCTAAGCTCGAATTCCTCAGGGGACGAGAATTAACTTTGCCAAATGACAACTTGGATATTATTAATTTAACGGAGTATGTATTTACATCTTGTGAATTAAGGCTACTACGTTTAGGTTTAAATTTTGTTCCCACTAGGAAAGCCGACTTTTGTAGAACTGTAGTTGACATTAAAAAGTTCACCAGGAAAATGAACTTGAATTATATTCTAAGTGAAATATCAGTTGAAAAGAAACCCCTAAAAAAGCCATCAAGTTACAACCCTCCTCTCACTAATACCATAAAAGTGTTCGAAGAAGCATGTATTAGAGATATAGAGGGAATACTTACCAATAAAAGTAAGGTTGAATATAATTTAAGTTACAAAGATAGGAAAGCATTCAAAGAGTTATGTCAGAAAAATGGGGACATTAGGTTTATGAAGAGTGATAAGGGTGGCAACATAGTTATAATGAAACAGGATATTTATTGTTCTAAAATGTTACAACTATTGGAAAATGAGGAAGAATATGAGGCTATTACTCTCTATGACATTAAGAAGAAACAACGCTTAATTCATTCTTTTTTATATGAAGCATTAATGTCTAATGAGATTGATTTGGAAGTGTATGAGTTTTGTGTTATAAATAATCCAAGAATTGGAATCCTATTTGGGATTCCGAAAACACACAAAAATATTCTTGAGCCTCCTTTTAGGCCAATAGTGTCAGCACCAAATTCTGTTACTGAAGGAATATCTTTAATTGTTGATGCCACCCTAGGTCCTATTGTTTCACAACAAGAAAGTTTCCTGCAAGATTCCTGGCATTTTTTAGAAAAATTAAACATTTTTGCTGCTAGTGCAATTTTTGATTCAAACAAACATTTTATTTTCACCTTAGATGTAACTTCTTTGTTTACATGTATCCCCCATGATGAAGGGGTAGAAGCTGTTCGTAGTATATTATTACAAAATGGGCAACATACTACTGGACAAATATCTACTATTTGTAGGTTCATTGAGATCATACTACAAAATAATTGTTTTGTTTTTAAGGATAGGTATTATCGGCAAAAGAGAGGTGTGGCTATGGGGTCCCCAGCTGCACCCTCTTATGCCAATACTGTTATGATTTGGTGGGAAACCACATTCTTGAGTCTCCTAAAAAACAAATTTAATATTTTATTCTATCAGAGATTCGTTGATGATTTAATTTTTATTATTGAAGGGAACAGGACTACTGTTGACCAATTTCTTTTGGAAATTAATATGATGGATTGTTTTTTAAAATTTACCTTAGGGGATGTGGGTTTCAGTATTAATTTTTTGGATGTTTGTGTCCTGTGGGATACTGTACTTGGGAAATTCAAAAGTAGAATACATCGAAAGCGAACATTTACAAACAGTTATGTTCATTATTCAAGTGCTCATCCTAAATATATGATACGTAACATTCCCAAAGGCCAGTTTATTAGAGCTTGTCGGATGACTTCAGATGAAAAAGATCTTGTCTTGGAATTAGAGTTTATTAAGAATTTGTTTTTGCAACGGGGGTATCCCTCAGAATTATTGGACAACAGTGTTAGTGAGGTGTTAAGGAAGCGTCAATCACAGTATTCAGCTTTGTTAAATACTTCAAACTCTGGTTTTCAATATATGAACTGTAACAATTTTGTTAAACATGGGTATAGTGACAATTTGGTTTGTTCTTTAGAAATGAGTACAAATGGGGATAATATCAAAAGAATTTTACTGAATAATTGGAAGATCATTGAAGGAAACTCTGACATTTTTAAGGTTTTAGGTAAAAAGCCAAGTTTTGTGTTTAGGAATGTTTATAATATTAAGAAAGCTCTTGAGTTTGATAGTTTTTTACCAAAAAACAAGACAGTAGAAAGTAAAGGCATGTTTGCCTGCCACAATTGTAATATGTGTAGATTTATTGCTAAGGGTCCTGTGGTTGTCATTGACAGTATAGATCGGACTTTTATGGTCCCTGAATATGTTAATTGTCGAACTAAGGGGGTTATTTACATCGCCATGTGTAGTTCCTGCTCCGGTTTTTATGTTGGTATGACCACCCGTAGTCTTAATGTTCGTATTCGCGAACATATTTACAACATCAAGACACAAGATGTTAATAGTGCCTTATTCAGGCATTCTGTGATTTGTAACAACTTTAAGAAGTTTTTATTTTCAGTGGTGGAGGTAGTTAAAACCGACCTTAGAGGGGGTGACTACAAAAATTATGTTGAGCAAAGGGAGGCACTTTGGCAAGTCAGATTAAAGGCTGACAAACCCCCTGGTTTGAATGAGACCATCAACATTAAATGTTTTTTAAAATGCTCTCGACTTAGTGTTGATAAAGAATCAGCTGGTTTGCTTTCTTTATTAAATTAAAGATGAAAAAATTTTTTTGAATGTGGTTTTAACTTTTTAAATCTAATGTGATAGGTTAATTGTTTAATTGTTTTATTACTTATGTTGAAGGGTATATAATGTGCTTATTCATTAGTGTTCTGTATTCTGATGAAGTCTTCGGACGAAAGCGGTAATAAAAGGTGTTTTTCTACGCTATTTCTGTGTATACCAGTGCCTTACTTGTTTCTCCTTCCAGACTTTTGTTTTTTGTTCATAAAAATGCCCCCATCAATGGAAGTAATCATTTCCTCTTTACCCACTCTAAAATTAAGAATGCTAAAGTCAGCCTATGACATGTTCATATCCACAAGGATGATCTCTTGCACTTATTCTATCGCCATGTCTAACAAAAGACTTCTCATCTGCTTCCTTATTTATACTCAGAGGACTCTATGCTGCAGATTTCCTGCAGCATTTTTTTCTTTATCTCACTTTGTGCTTTGCTTGTACTGTTGTCCTCCTCTTCACATCCCAATGTATACCTTGCATAAACCCTCATTAAATTCTATTACTTTATCTCTTCTACAGTTTATATATCTTGGAAAAGACATATCACATCTTTTTTTCATGTCTAGATATCCATGAAATGTATACCCTTCTTGAACAAAATTGTCTCAGGTCTCACTTCCGTTTTTCCTGAAATTCTACATTAAAAGATAGATTATTTCATATATCCTTGGTGTTTCATCTTTTCCCAAATCTATAATATTCTTTTTGGGATACAACTCTTCAATGACTGATCCAACATACAGTTAGTGACCATGTCATCACCTGTTATGGAATGTTAAAGTTTTCCCTCCATTTAATTTCACTAAACCTGCAATTATAGATCCACCCTACTCTGTTAAGGTGCAGACTATCTCCTTAACTATAGAGCCTTCCCATCCCTCCAGTCCATATCTGTCATTCTTGGACATGTTCAGTTACCTCTTATTATACCCCTTGACTATTTTATCTATACCAAAATTGCTACTCAAACAGAAGGTACTATTCTTCAGGAATGCAATCAATCCTGTCATTTTTTATATATTTCAACAATGTCTCCAGTATTCCTAACAATGTCCCCAACTCTTTCCTGAAAAATTAATTTGCTTTACATCAACAGTTACATATGCTGCCATCTTACAGCACTCCCACCACTACCTTATAAGCTCCCACTTAGTTCTATTGAATGCTATCATTGGCATTGAATTTACTACCACTATTTTCCCCAGTACAATTTTTTCACACAATTTAACTTGTTTTCTGAGGCATTTCCTATCATAACCAACTTAACTATACATGTGAAATCTCATTGTCCTACATGGGCTATCATGTTTCTCAGTTCTGAACTCCTTAGATATCCTAAAAATGTTTCCCATACCTCATAAACCTACCTAACCATTAGGCCCTTCTTCCATTATGGTCCATTGTCCTTCTACTGTCTATTGTCACTTGTGACAAACTTGTCTTACACCATCTTATATCTACCACCTCTAATACAAAATGCTTTGGTTCTCATGCTTGTACAATAAATCTTTTAAAGTGGCCACTTTTCATGGCTATACCAGTCTCATTCTTTAGCTCCCTCTCTCCCATCATCACCTTTGTCTGTCACCAATACTTAGTCAAACAAATTCTATGCTGTTATCTTCTACCACTGTGCCACTAAATAACATCCCCACAGATACCAATCATAACATACTCTGAGTCCCACTTAATGATGTCTTCTTACTTCTCCTCCTCCAAACAAGTCACCATCATGCCACGTTCCATCTCCCCATATACACTTATGCCATCTGATACCATCTGGCTTAGCTCCCAAATGTACATCTGCAGATCCTGAGCATTAAAATGCATACCAAACCAGTCTCCCTCTAGCATTTTCTCCCATTTAGTTAGTTAGCCAGTTAGTGTATGAGGTACTTATAAGGACATTTTCCAGGGAGTCCTGAGGTGGCATTCCTACTTACAGTGCTAACATGACCACAGCACAGGACAAATTCAACTACTCTTTTTATGTATGCATTAACTTGACAATATCTGTGGTTATGCTTTTAATAAGATGTATCATTACTATTTTCAATAAGAGCAGTGGGATTTCATCCACCTTATTTCTACTAATTTATGCACATAGAACCATGATTTAAAGTCTCATCCAGAAAATGACTCTGTAAGAGACAAGCACCTCACTTATGCTGGTCTATAGTGTTAGCATTAGAACATGACTTGAGCCAACTCACATGTGAATGGAACCTACAGATTTTGACCTTTGTGATAATAAAAGCAAGTGTATTCTGTTTTAGGGCCACTGACAATGACTGTTATGCCTTATACATCTTTCTACCTCACAATTCTTTCAGCCTATATTCACTGATCCTTTTTTGCATTCATATAGCACATGAAAACAGTTTTATAGTTCTCCTAGCTGGCTCACTATCAGAATTATAGACCAATGGCTTCTACCAATAGCTTCTTCATTTTAGCAAATTTAACTAAAAAAATCTATCTTTTAAACTAGACCACAGTAATTAAGAAAAGCAAAATTGTTTCTACCATACCTCTAAAGAATATTCACTTCTATCAACACTCTTCCAATATTTGGGACAACAATAGCGCCACTCTTTGTGAAATTCATATTTAGCATATTTAGCCTAAAGTTCTCTATGAATATTGCTAGGAATTAGTTTCTTTAGATTCTTTTAATTTAGATGTTCAGCTAAAGGCAGTCCATGGCTCCATCTTGTCTATCTGACATGTCTGTCTAATATTAGTAGTGTATGATTAAAAAATTCCAATGAAGCTGAAAAGTAAGGTGACTAAAACAGTGGTATGAGAAGCACTACTGTATGGTACAGAAACCTGGGCAGTAAAGGCAGAGCAGTTGAAGAAGCTAGAGGTGATGGAGATGAAGTGCCTGAGATGGGTGGTAGGCTGCACACTGTGGGACAGATGAAGAAATAAAGACGTCAGACCAGAAGCCAAAGTAGCTCCATTTGCTGAGAAGGTCAAAGAGAAGAGATAACTGTGATTTATGGGCACAGGTGCAGAAAAGCAGAAGACAGTCTGGTGAATAAAATTTGGGGGACAGAGGAAGAAAGCAAGAGGAAATTAAGGTGTTGACCAAAGATATGTATGAATTGTGTAAGAGAAGACCTGTGACAGCCAGGCATGACTGCTAAAGAATGTATGTGAGTGGCTTTAAATCAAGAGCGATAATGGCAGTTGACACGATACCCCGACCTCATGTAAAAAATGTGAAAAACGCAATTAATGATGATGAATAAGTAAATATTCAATGATCTAAGGGTGTTGCATCCTTCTGTAGTATTCAGAAACATTGCCATTGCTCATGTAAATTGCCAACAGCAGATAGGTCAGTTTAAATGGTTCATAGGTGTTTACTAGGCTAATGACCACAAGTCCCTTTTTAAGCCTAGCCATGCATCACAAATGTCGGACAAATTCTGGCTGTGAGAAAATGTAATTCAGATTCAGCTGTGCTGCAATGAGAAAGAGTTCATTATAAAATTATTAGAATATATCTGAATTGCACTTAAGTTGTATATATATATATATATATATATATATATATATATATATATGTGTGTGTGTGTGTGTGTGTGTGTGTGTGTGTGTATCTTTTATGTGTTTGTATGTGTCTGTATATTTATTTATTTATTTAATTATTGCCATTTGCTGACCAGGGAAGTCCAGCTGGGTCAGGAACCCATTTTCAGTGGAGGCCCAGGAAGAAAAGCTCCAGCATGTACAGAACATTTACAGATTTATATAACTGAGTTGATAGTAACATTTATATAGCAATTATACATGTATGAGTTTAAAACTTTATGTTGATTCAATGCAGCAATAAAACAAACAGTAGTAAAACATGATAGCAGAGTCTCAATAGTTGTTATTATTATCAAGTCGAACAGCATAGAAAAATAAATTATATGGAGGTAGAGCACTGAAATATTAGATGCATAGAGGTAAAATTATTTTCATTCAAGGACAGTATGAGCAGTACATATAAAATAGGAATATTGCTGTAAGGAAAAGAGGTTAAAATAATAGTTATACTATGTGGTAAAGAATATTATATTGTGAAAGATTTACTTTGGGGAAATAATAACATTCATGTGTGATTTGCTTGGAAGATGCCATTATAGCAGGTAGGGAGAGTGATAGAAGAGTAAAAGTAGGTGAGGGGAAGATTAGGAGATGGAATGGGGTCAAAAACAGAAGGTAAGTGGAATAGAGAGATTAAGGGTGAGAGTGGATGAAGTGAGGAGGAAGTAAGGTAGTAAGAAGTTATGAGGATTGAGTATGAAGAGGTGGATGAGGTAGATAGCTCTAGATTAGGAAGTTAAAGTAGATATCTGTTTGGCAAGGAGCAAGGGCAGATATGACTGTTAAGGAGGTAGGTTTTTAATGTGAGCTTGAAAGTCTTAAGTAATTTTATGGCACTAATATTTGTGGGTAAGTCATTCCACAGTTTTGCAATAGTATAGGAGTTAAACTCCTGCTCTTTTGTTAGGTTTGTATACAGTTGCATGTTGTTTATTTTTGGTACCAAGAGTTTTTGAAGCAGTATAGGAATGTAGGACAGCTTTCTGGTTTATTTATTATTTTGTTCACAAAGAATAGTTGTAGAATGTCCAGAGGTTCGGGTGAGGCGAGCCACTTTAATTCATTAAGAATGTAACAGTGGTGAGAGCAATAAGATAGCAAATTTGGTTATTTTATAATAGTAAGACTGAAGATTATTCTTTAGGGACATATGTAGATTGGTGAAAATTAGGGCACCATACATGAGGGAGGGAAGCAAAAAGGTATTGGCAAGTGTTTTTTTTTTTTTTTTGGTAGATGAATCCATACAATGTTTATGTCTGTATAATATTCCTAGTCTGAAATTTGTTTTTTTAATGGCATTATGTATGTGTAGTTCAAATGAGAGTTTACTGTCTATGGTGATGCCCAATAGCTTTGCAAGAGTTATAATTTCAATTGTTATACTGTTTTATGACTATATTTTGAAAGCTTAAGAGAATGATTTAGGTGAAAACAGTAGAATGTTTCTCTTCTTTCGACTGGGGAGCAATTGTCCTCCATTTAGCCAAGATTCAATTGAAGTGAAAGCATCTTGTGTTTTTCACAAAAGGTGTTGGAGGTAGCCTGAGGAGGAGGTGATGGTGGAATCATCAGCATATTGGATAAGTGAGTATGGAGGATGTAGTGGGTAGGTTATTAATAAAAATATTGAGCAGTATGGTTCCAAGACTGGATCCAAGTAGTACACCTGTTTTTTTCTCCTGGTATTGAGACCGATTACCTTGCCATCTTATACGTTGTTGTCTTTTGGTTAGGTAATTAGATTCTTATTAGTTGGGTAAGTAGTTGTGTATACATTTTTCAACAATTTAGATAGAGGAGAGAGGATAGAGATGGGTCAATAATTTGTTAGTTCATTGGTATTTCCTCCCTTGTGGAAGGAGATTACGCTAGATTTCTTCCAGAGGTTAGAGACTTGGGACTCCACAAAGGATCGATTGATCAGAATGCTGACAGGGTAGGAGATTGCACGTGCAGCAAATTTTAGATATTCTGATGGAAGATTGTGATACCCAGCAGATGTCCATTATCCTTAGGGACACTGTGTCTCTGATACAAGAGGCTTGGGAGGTCACTCAGTGGGAAGTTCTAGTTTTGCTGGAGTTTTCATTTTGTTTTTACTGATTGGTTTTTCAGTGACCTTCTCACTCATCGTTTTAGTTTGTTGTTTGGGATATTTTTGCAGTGACCCTAAGGATAATGGACATCAGCTGGGTATAACAGCCCTGTATTTCTAATGCTTAGTCAAACACTCTGCTTGTGCTGTGCTGACGAGGTTATAACAAGGCCGAACTATGCATATCCACAGCTAGTGGGGTTTGGCTTTATTGGTCTGAAATTGTCCAGTAAAATGACGAAACAAGTAATGGGCATTCAGAATCGTCAATGAGCTGAAACACCTGATGTTCATAAGATTCATTTGCATATATCCCATGTGCCTCTGATACAAGAGGTTTGGGAGGTCACTCAGTGGAAGTTATAGCTTTGCTGGAGTTTTCATTTTGTTTTTACTGATTGTTTTTTTAGTGACAATATTTGCTGACAGGGAAATTCTGACTAGCACAGAGCCTATTTTCAGTGAAAGTCTGGGAAGAATTGCTCCAAATGCATGTCTTTGGAATGTGGGAGGAAACCAGAGTTCCAGAGGGAAACCCAAGCGAATACAGTGAGGACATGCAGACTCCGCACAGAAGGTACCCCAGCCAAGAATTGAACCAGAGAACATCTTGCTGTGAGGTAACAATGATAACTGCTGCACCACTGCACCACCCATGAGTTTTGTTAATTTATTAGCTGTAGTAAATAGCACTCCATCAGCATAAAATGCTATGTAGTGACTTAGCAAGTAACAAGGAATAGTAATAATATATAAGGAGAACAAAAGGAGACAGAGCACAGGTTACTATGGTACAAATTTATTTGTGCAAGGAGAGGAACAGTAGTTGTTCTGACATTATATATGGAATTTACTATTATTCATAGAGCTCCTGAACCACTGTACCCTATCTAAAAAGAAGTCATAATTAATTTTGTGAGTAGAAGACTTTGATTTGCAGTTTCAAAATTTCCCTTGAGATCAAGAAAGATTACTCCTTTCACAAAACCCTTTTTTTTCCACATTTCAGTCTATGTCTGAAGTCAATGCAAAGATAACAGTTAAAAGTGTAATAGTTTCCTTTGGAAACTGTGATGACCACTTCAGAGAAAATTATATTCTTGGATGTATTCAAACATTTGATTTTAAATTACTTTTCCTACATTTTTTTTTACTGGCTAGAGGTTTGATATTTGGTTATAGAGAAAGGCTGCTTCGGGATGTGAAGCCTCGGATAATGGAATAACTAAGGTGTGTTTAAAGTGTGGGGGAAATGATGGTTGTAAAGTATTGATAAAGAATATATACTAAAGGCCTTGAGTATTGTTTCACATTTAGCATTTTAGGATAAAGGTAATGGAAAAAGAGGATGAATTTTTAGTTCATTATTTTAGATGTTTTTATATCAGTTTTCTGGACATAGTTTTAAAATAGAAGTAAGGGTAGTTGAATATTTTATAGAAGGGGACAGAACAGTGACATAACCACTGATGTTGAAGAAAAGTTCATACATCTTTATAAATGGAGTTACTGGAGGTAATTTCTTCATTCAAATTAGAAGATAGGATTGCAACAGTTTGTGATTTATGGAATAGTTTATCAGAGCTGAGATATTTAATAGTATTTTAGATGGTTCAGTATATCTATATATCTATAACGGGGTGTAAGTGTTTTGGTTCATCACACATTTGCTTGATCTTACAGCCAGGTATGAAATAGAATGAATACAGAGTAGGATATTTTCTTGAGCAAAAATAAAAAAGCTAGTGGCAGAAATGAGCTTTCTTCTGCATATTTGCAGCATCATTTTGTTAATGAAGTACAGCTCACTCCAAACTAATAATTTATAGCTGGCAAGCAGAATACATTTCAGCTTTCTCTTGCTTAAAAATTGAAAATAGTACCTTTACTGAAATTTCCGTGTTATGTATTAATGAAAATGTTTTTAAACTCAGATTTGTAGATACAGGCTATCACACAGATTAAACAGAAAATACAACAAAATGTATTAATAGATAGTCATACAAAAAAATGCTAATTTATTCCTTAACAATAAAGGGTTGTAAAATGGGGAAGAATCTAAATATGGAATTGATAGATTAAAAAAAAAAGTATTTGACAGCAGTCCACATTCCTGGTTAGTGGAATGCTTATAGACGTATAGCATATACCTTACACTGATCAGTTACATGGCAGGGACTAAGAAATAGTGCCAAGCCACTTTGCATTTAAGCCATGTCAAAGAGCAAATTATTACCCAAGGAAACATTTTCAAATGGGGATACGTCAGGGTGATAAGCTGTCACCACCACTGTCGTTTTGTCTTACCCAAACTGAAGTAAGCTGTTTACTTACTAGGTTAACCTTGCCTGAAGACATCTCATCTACATCTTGTAGGTGATTTAAAATTGTATACTTTATAAGACAGGGATATGAAAGTAAACTACAAATGGATAAAACTTTTTTAGATAATGCAAGGATGATATTTAGTCTTTATAAATTTTCAAAAACATCATTTATTAATGGCAAACTGCAGTGCCAGGAACAGATCAATCAGAGACAGGAATGCAATATAAAAATTACTTCAGAAGACTAAAGCTACTATTGAAAACTTCAGTGATATCAAGGAGTAAACTAGACGCTATAAATCAATTTGCTCATCCTGTTTTAACTTACATTTTTGGTGTGATTGATATGCCCAAAAAAGTATTTAGTCACAAAAGCAAGAAACATGCTTCATACTTGCAGAATCATATATAAAAACTTATACATACCAATATTATACATCTCTAATTCTGAAAGGGTATGGGCCTTCTCAATGTTAATTACATGTAGAGTTCCAATGTTGAGGAACTGCATACATATCTGTTAACCTTACAGGATCCAAAAATAGAGAAAGTTAAGAAGCATGAAGAAAAGAAGTCCAAGATAACATATTTGCTTAGTTTAGCAGAAACATTTTGAAACAAAGTAGGAATGAAAATTAAATCAGAAGTAGACAAAAATCAGACAGCAGCACAAACTACCAAAAACAATAGAAACAATGTGAGGAAAAGGATCAGACGAGGAGAAATTAAAATGGAAAAGTCCACATAGTTCTATGTGTAGAGATATCCTGCAATAAACTCATGTTGACTAAGACCTGATGCTTGAATAGCTAAGGAGAGGTGAAATGAAACTAAAAGATGAAAGGCTAATAATGGCTGTCCAAGATAGTGGACTACATCTACTTCAGTTTGCAAATTCTATAGAATAAGTAGGTGAAACAGATTCTGTTAAAGAACCGGAAAGATTACAAATCTCATTGTTGGGTGTGATACACTCACAGCTCAGGGCCTGTATGCTGAAAGCCACAATAATGTGGCAAGACTGCTGCTTTGGTGATTGTACAAATACTACAATATAGAAGTAGCTAGAAATATGAACCACAAAGTATTGTAGAGAATGATGAAGTTTATATTACATGGAATCACCTATTACCGATATTTCAAAAAGTAGGTGCAAGAAAACCAGATATAGTAGTTAAAAAAAAAGAACAACTGCAGCATTGATCATGGAAATTGCAACACTCAATGACTATAGTCTTATGTACGGAGAGACACAAAGTCATAAAACAGCAGGATTTGCAAGCAGAAATGAGAAAAATGTGGAAGAAAGATACTCAGACAATTCTGATAGTAATAGAAGTGATTGAACTAATAAAAAACAATTTACAATAATAGTTAAATATACTACCAATACAAGAAACCCCATGAGGACTGCAGAAGGAAACAAGTCTTGTCACAGTGCAGGTGCTGAGAAGAGCACTCTTAGGTAACATGAAAGATTTAATGAACTCTAAATCATACCCTGACATAGGAGTATGGACAATTCCCATCATGATATGAGAAACCCAAAACACTTGGAGAAGTTAAACCGGGGCAAACCAACCCCAGTTAGGTTTTACTCACCCTCTGTGTAATTGCAGTTGCCCTAGATGAAAAGCAATGACATCTAGCCATGGTTTTGTCCTCTCTTCAGACATATTCCACATCATCTTTCAGGATGTAGATCATTGCCTGTGTCATCCACAGAAAGAATGCTCCACAGATATTTGTAGTTTGAAGCAGAATCTGTCTACCATTTTACATATGCTATGGATTTTTATTTAAACTGACATGTTAAATTTCCACTTTTGGGAGTTCAGGATGAAGTAAATGTAGTCATTTCTGGTTAAAATACTATTATTTTTCACCCAACCCTATACCATTGTTTTTCACTATCTATATACTTTGGTGTCTGTGTATCTATGCAGAGCTAATTCTGGTCAAATCGAGGTGTGGCCAGCATCTGTTTATTCAACAGAATTTGGTTGACTAAGCAGCTGGTAGACTGGTGTGTGAGATGGCACAATTCTAAGTGCTATAAAATATGCCCTCTCCCAGTTATTTTTTACTTCTGTTCTACAAATATTTGACTTGAATTATTTGTTACTCTGAATCTAACTTTGTATATTTTTTGTATAATGTTAACAGTGGAGCTTTTCTCCCTGGGCCTCTGCCGAAAAAGGGTGCATCTCCAGATGGACAAAACCAGTCAACAAATGTCAAATAGATAAATAAATAAATAAATAAATAAATATTGTGCAGTCTCAAATTCGGTATATAGAATTAATGATAGGGGGTACACAGGAGCTCCCCCTACAGAAAACATTTTTTTTTTTTAATTTTCATTTTTCATGTGTTGAGCACCTCAGCATATGCAGGCTAATGTGCTAACATTTGCATTGTTTACATTTTTATGGTAGGTATTAAGTGCATCAACATCTGACTATACATTATTTGCTGTATACACACATATATATATGCACCGTTAATGGGGTTGAGAGGCCCCAAACAATATATGTCTCATACAAATTGGCATACCCCCCACAGCCACAAACATCCACCCTGCAATACATTACTATGTTTATTTTATTTAAGTGTTTTATTTATATAGAGATTTAAATTATTCATCTTTTATGTTTCACTTTTTTATATCTCATTCCCCCCCTCCCCCACCCACTAGGTGGGCCGACCAGTACAGGCCAATCTAACCCAGCCTCTCCTCGACCCATATTTTCTTTGCATTCCATGCCCTTGCAGATCAGGCTTGTCAGACTGATGGAATGGTAGTTCTCGGAATCCAAGGTGAATCACCCCTTGTGGAGTGTGATAGCTGTGTGCCACTCAGTGGGATCAAAGCCTGAGGTGGAGCTATGATTAAACATGACACTTAGGTGAGGTGCAAGTGTATTTTGTAGTTCATGTAGTACACAGCCTGGGATGTCATCTGGTCCCATGGATGCTGTATTCCTAGCTGTGGAGAGTGCGGTTTCTACTTGTGTGGCCATGATTACTGGAACTGGCTATCTTTTGGTAGTGAGATGGGCCTCTTAGGGGGTGAGAGGAGGGTGAATGTGGCACAAAAGTGATCTGCCCGGATATTGGCAAACTCCTTGGAATCAGTATATTTAATGCCATTCTGTAGTAGCTCAAAGGAGTTCTGGGCATTGCCATGTAGATTCTGGACATTACTATAGAATGCCTTGTAGTTGTCTTTGGAATCTTTGGTAATTATATTTACATACGTTTTGGGTGATTTTGAGGGATCTCAGCTTCTTACTGGGGCTGGTACGTGAGCTGTCTGCATTTTGGGATTATCCTCTTTTCTTCAACCGTGTCTTCCTTCTGTTGTATAATTTGTTTATGGCAGTGGAGCACCAGATTGGCTTCCTTTTTTGGAGGACAGCGTCTTGGTTCTGTTTGGGATGGCACAATTCATGCATGAGTGGATGTGCTCATACAGTGCCTTAGTGTAGGATTCACCAGTTGAACTGTCAGCTCCCGTCTTCATGGGTGTCATGAAATGTGTCACGTCTGACTTGAGTAGCATGACGTTGGCTTTGGAGAGGGTTCTTATGGAGGTTTCCTTACTGGTGGGTGGGGGTGGAATGTGGATGTCAATGGTGATTACCTTATGGTCAGACCTGACTAATCAAGGGGTGACCACTGGTGTGGAGCATCTATCTCCCATGTTGGTAATGACCAGGTCTAGGATATTGGAGCCCCTGGTTGGACAATGGATTAGTTTATCCAGGGGGTTGGAATGTATGAATTCTAGGAACCATTGGTAAAAGGTGTTGCCCTCCAAGTAGTTTTCCAAGTTAATGGCAGGGTAGTTGAAATCACCCAGTATTATGGTGTTTGGTTGTATCTTAATAGTGCCCAGTATGTTTATAAAGGTGTAATGAGAATCTTGGGACATGGTGGGGATCTGTAGCAAGCTACAATTTAGATTGCAGTCTTACCTAGTGTTAGTTGCACCTGGAGATTCTCAGATGCATTGTGTTGGGAACTAGGCTGGCGGTGTGAATAACCTTGGTGAATATGGAAACTCCTCCACCTGTAATGTTGTGGTCTTGATTTGGTGCCCGAAATGTGTGATAAGAATTGTAGCCTGGCATTACAGGTGTGGTCTGTGGAGCATTGAACCAGGTCCCATTTACTGCACTGATAGCGATATTCCCCATTTGTAGGTGTGCCTCAAGAGAGTGCCTTTTTAGGTTTAGACGTCTAGCAATGAGTAGCAGTACCTTCAGTTTTGCATGCTTGTACCTGTTACGGTGGTGGTTTTGTCCTTTGAACCTTGCCTAGATAAGGCACTATGGAGGTGCCAAGAGCTGTAGCCAGTAACCTGAATCCCAGGGGCAACAGGTGCAGACCATCTCTAGCAAAGCATCGTGATTTGTTAATCATGTCATCCCAAGCAGACAGATACTGGATCCCCTTTGAATGACATCAGAAGCTTAGCCACTTGTTGAAGTCATTGCTGTGTATATGTATATATATATATATATATATATATATATATATATATATATATATATATCTATATATATATATATATATATATATATATATATATATATATATATATCCAGTCTCTAGTCAGCCAACTCTCTCCCAATGGCTCTAATTCTAATGTAGCCACACCCAGTACCCAAAAATACTTCACCTTCCAACCTGTTCCTACTCAACTTATTTATACCCTACTTAAGAAACTAAGTCCCACCATCCTGGCTGCCGACCTTCTCCCAGCAGACTATCTGCAAAAGGCTGCTGACACCATAGCGTACCCCATCTCAATCTTGATCAACAGAGCTATATCTGAAGCTACTGTGCCCACTATATGGAAATTCTCCATGTCATACCTCTCCATAAAGGAGGAAGTTCCACTGAACTGTCAAACTTTAGACCCATAGCTATTTTGTCACCTGTAGCTAAAATTATGGAGAAGTGAGTAGACATATATCTCATGCACTACCTCAGACAGAACAAGCTGTTGTCTAACTTTCAGCATGGCTTTAAGCCACACCACAGTACTACTTCTGCCCTCCTGTCTTTCTCTAACGTCATTAACCACAACCACAATAATAACAAACTATCCTCAGCACTCTTTCTATATATATATCCAAGGCTTTTCACATGGTTGGCCACAAAATGCTTATAAATACCTTGAAGGCCTTCTCCTTAAACAACCAAGCACTCCAGTAGTTTCAATCCTACCTGCAGGGCAGACAACAGGCAAGTCCTATGGCAAGACAAGCTATCATCTCACCTACCCATCACATTAGGAGTCCCCCAGGGCATGATACTAGGACCCCTTTTTTTCTCCACCTGTATCAACGACCTTCATTCAGTCATCCCAGATGCTACCTGCATTCAGTATGTGGATGACTCCACCTTGATTTGTTCTGACACCTCACCAGCTACTTTATTCACATTAACCCAAAATACCGTCAATACAGTGGAAAAATGGCTGTCCAATCAACATCTAATCCTAAACCCCAACAAAATTAAGTTGCTCCTCTTCTCCCCCACATGCAGGACCCCCCTGCCATCCTTCAACATAACTGCTAACAATGGCACTATCATCTCCCCAGAAGCCCAAACTAAACTACTGGGTGTCATAGTTGATAACAACCTGAAGTTTGATGTGCATATCAAGCAAACTATCAAAACCATTAATAAAAAACTTGGCTCTCTTTACAGAATCAAACATTTCCTTACTCCACTTGCTAGAACTGCAATTGCCGTTCCCATCTGCTATCAACTCTTCTCTACACCTCACCTCCATTCTCCAAATTAAACAAAACAGATCTTAATAAACTATCATCCTACTAAAACCACATTGCCAGATTTGCTACTGGAACAGCCTACCGGACACATCACTGTCACAGCCTAAATTTCCTAGGATGGCTTGAACTGCCAAGTCTACTGTAGTTCAACCAGCTAATAGTGGCACATAAAATCCTTTACCAACCAGAAAATACACCTGCACTAACAAATATTATCAGCCCCTACACCAGCACCCAGCCACTGCGATCATCCACTAGACTCCTAGTTCAAATATACAAATTCAACTACTCAGCTGGGGACTCTCTGTTTGCCAACTCTGTTGGAAAAATATGGAACAGACACCCAGATGACTTGACCCTAGAACCCTCACTAACTCAATTCAAAAACAAACTCAAGAAATACTTCAAAACTCATTGGTCATGTCCTTGCACTAACCCAGACTAGTGACCTCTCTATTTCTTAGGTGCCTTACCTTCAACTACTTCTAACTTTTTTCCACCACTCCATTTCAGTAAGGGTCAATTGTATAACTGTTGCTCAGTGTGTCTTAAACCTAAATGTAATGTTATGTATGTTTAACTTTGAAAATAATGTTATGTTTTGTAAAGTGTTTTATAATAAGTTAGTAGTATATGTGCTAAATGCTGGTATTGCTTATGACTGTAATCTGCTTAAAACTAGCATTTGTGAATTATTATCTTGGAGCTTTTCTCCCCGGGCCTCCACTGAAAATGGACATGTATCCAGTCAAACTATTCCAGTCAACAAATGTAAAATAAATAAAATAAATAAATAAATAAATTTGTGTGAGTGTTTATATGTATATATATGTACATATATATCTCCATATATGAATACAAATTTAAATCATGTTTCTCGTATGTTTTACTTGTTCCATATTTCATTCACCTCTGCCCCACCCACTAGGCGAGCTGACCTGTACAGGCTCATCCAACCCAGCCACTCCTTGACCCATGCATTCATTAAACACAGTTCCACACCCCCCCCCCCCCACTGCACACACTCAGCCACCATCCCTTCCCTGGTTACCGGTCCGTAACTACCACAACACATTTTGCCCTCCCTCCACTCCTCCTCCACTTGGGACTCATCCTGTATGTTGTCCTGATCCAAGTATCCTAGGTCTGCCATGCAGGAACACAGCCATGCATACCTTTGGAGACATGGTGTTACCGGAAAGAAGATCACCCAATTTTTAGGTTGTCCAGCATGGGATGAATGTTTCCCTGGTAATAACAATAGACTTCACGTGTGACTTTGTTTACACTAATGGTTTTATTTGTAGGTATCGCAAAGCATACGTGGCACACAAGGTTGCCGGTATGCACAAGAAACCTAATAGGAATGTCTAATTCAGGTATACGGGAAACACATGACCCTGGTATAGACATGGCACTACAGGTTCCCCTCCTGATAACTAAATTATTGTCTAATGAAGATGCACTGATTTAAAGTGCCTTAATCAGTCTATATCCAATGGTCCGTGTTCTGCCCAGCAACAAAATAAACAGCCTCGGCAAGGCTCAAACCCAAGACCATACACAAAGTGATTTACCACTAAGCCATACCACATGTACATAAATCTGATGTTGTCAGCAACATAACATCCAGCTCAGTCATGCAACAGTACAGAGAATGTATACCAACATCTAGATGTATGTGGGTGTGTAATTATATCCATATCCAAACAGATACTACATAGCTATAGCTATATATGTAGATATATATATATATGTATATATATATATATATATATATATATATATATATATATATATATATATATATATATCTATAGTCTGAAATATATACATAGATATAGATATATATGAACATATATATATATGCAAATGCCGACATCTACACATATATATGACAACACCTATATGTCCACATATACACAGCAGGTTACATATATGTACGCAGATATATATCCCTGTATGTATATACGGACATAGTTAGAAATATGCAAGTAAATATATATACCTATATAGGTATATATAGGCATACATCTGTAGATATCAATGGTAGATTAACAGAAACATCTATGTCCACATGCACCATTAATGGGGTTAGGGGTCCCAAACAATATATGTTTTGTAGTAATTGGCAACCCCCCCATAGCCAAACACATCTGCCCTGCAATACTCTACCAAGTTTAATGTATGTTGTTTGATCTATATAAATAATGGTTTAACTATACTGTCATTTATCTGTTATTTGCAAATATTTAATTCCCCTCTCCCCTACCCACTAGGCGGACCGACCAGTACAGGCCCATCCAACCCAGCCTCTCCTCAACCCTCATTACTCACACGTTCAACTCCCCACCCCCCGCTGCACACACGCAGCCACCATCCCTCCTCTGGCTACTGGCCCATAGCTACCACACCACTACACTTTACCCACCCTCCACTCCTCCTCTCCTCGGGACTCATCTTGTATGTCGTCCCAACCCAAGTATCGTAGGCCTTCCACATGCTGTAGTCCATGCATAAATGAACACAGCCATGCTTACCTTTTCAGACATGGTGTTGCTGAAAAGAAAATCACCCAATTTTTGGGTCATCCCGCATGGGACAAATGTTTCCCTGGTAATAACAATAGACTTCACGTGTGACTTTGTTTACACCAACGGTTTTAGAAACATAACATAAATATGTGAACTGGAGTACTGCAGTAAGGCCAAATGTGAGGCGTTAGTGTAATAAAGTGTTGAAATCCCCAGGACCCCATACAGTGTACGTAGACATGAACCACAGATACCAGACACAGATCTAACATGTAACAAATAATAAATCAATGTCAAAAGTAAAATATAATGCTAATTAGATTGTAAGCAACGCTAAGCATTGCACAGGTCAGCTTACGTGGTGTAAGCAATGTGTAGGCCGGCTAAATCAATCTGCTCAATGGTATGCCCCTTTAAGCAATGCCAACATTAAGTAAGCTTAGCCTTTTCAAAACTGTCCAATCATGGTAAAGTGTGGGAAATTGGGTGTATTTAAACCCCACAGGTGCCAGTAATTCCCATAACTGGTTGCAGCTCCCTACTGTAGGCAGAATGGCTGGAGTTGGGGAAGAAAAAATGGATGTAGCCACTTACTGATAGCACTCAACACACACACACACACACACACACACACACACACACACACACACACACACACACACACACACACACACACTGCCAGTGATATATCTGACACAAGACCTGTGTGGCGGATAGACAAAACATAGGCCCACAGTTGAGAACTACGCAGACAGACTGCAGTCCATGTTAAACTAGTATGTACACACAAACCCTGCAAAACTGGTGCTATACAATGCATATACCAGCACTACTCACACTCTGTCTGTAGTTCTGGAACCTTATACAAATATGTAGCAGCCCTGAGACTGCAAGTCCTCTTCTGAAAGGTCCTTCTACCTGCTCTCTGGAACACTGCTGCTCACACGCAGGAAGGATGTCCACCAAACAGGAAAGGTAAAGGGACCATGCCCAAACGATGTAGAGATTTATAGAAGTGGGTTGCCATGACAGTGGTAATTGGATGTATTACACAGCATGCTGTATGCAGGTAGTAAGGAGAGGACACTAATTGGTGCAGAGGCCATCATCTGATCATGTGCTTTACCTACAAAAGCCATGCTGTAATCTATTCCAAGCAGCTTTTTCCAGCTACTGGAGAGAGAGAGAGAGAGAGAGAGAGACAGAGAGACAGAGACAGAGACAGACACAGAGAGACAGAGACACACAATCTCAATCAATCAAGAAAAATACTTGTAGGCTAAGGCCAGGAATAAAAAGAAAGTTTTGAATGCGAATATTATGCATGCCTAGCTATGGTGATAGTCACCCCGAGTTATTGAGAAGGTGGCAGCAACTTAATATAGATTTCAGTATGCAATACATCAAATTACTGATTGAATATTTTTCTCCTATTGAGTCTGAACTAATTACCAAGGTGGAGACTCTACATCAAGATATATTGCGCTCTTACAAGGGTGAAATATATGACTCTAAACTTAATAATATGTTCAGACAAGTTGCTATGTATAGCGAAAGGCTAGAACAACTGAAATATAAAAAACTCAGGAGAGACTATCAGGATTTCACTACTGGACAAATTTTTGTATGGCCTAGGTATAATAATGGTTCTGAAATGCCACATAATGAATCTACCAACATGAATAACCAACAAGCTGAAATTATTGAGAATGTCGAATCCACGAGTACTATGAATATGGTGATGACGTCATCTGACATCACCAGTAGCGACAGTCCATTACCAACTGGTGAAACTCCACCATGTAACCAGTTAGCTCTTAAAACTACTTTTCCACTGGGAGCAAGACCGAAACTTGGAAGGAATCCAGCATCAGGTCCTTTTTTACAGCTACCGGTCCAATACAGAACCGGGGCAATGCCGCGCTCGGAGAGTCGGGGAAGAGGAAAAAGGAAACATTCAGGCGAGGCCATGGAGCCGAGGCGGAAGAACAAGAGTTGAAACGATTGTTTTTTAATATATCACAATAAGAGTTAACTGCAGACGAAGAAGACCTTTTGAACAAGGGTCTATCATTTATTCCCTCGCAGGGGAGTAATCTCTCAGAACTATTGATAGACTTGCGACTTTTTGCAAGAACATTATCCTTAAAGGTACTTTTTCATGATACTGAAATGCCTTATTTGAATACCAACAGTAATAATCATAGAAATAAGAGTATGTTTGTTCCACCATTACCCAACACTGTGGACTGTTTTGTACGTTCTTGTGAAAAAGATGTTTATGCGTATTTTGCGGAGAACAAGCATAGGGGTATTTTTCATAATTTAAATGCTAATATGAGAACTTGCCTTATTGATTTGCAAAATGACAAAGAGTTTTAACTTTTAAACCAGCAGATAAGGGTGGGGGAGTTGTAATGATGGGAACCTCATTATATATTGAATTAATGTCTATCATGCTTGAGGATGATTCTGCCTATAAATGTATAGAGAAGAAAGACATAATACGTATAGTGAGGCAGGTACAAGATTCTTTATTTGACCTTCTCATGTGCAGACAAATTGACAAAGTTTTGTATGAATATCTGTTAGTTGACTTGCCTCTTATACCTGTGATAAAAGGTCTCCCTAAAATGCATAAAGGAATATCTCCACCCCCACTACGCCCAATAGTATCGGGAGAACAATGGGTTACGGAAAGAGTTTCTATATACATTCAATCTATGTTGGGCCCACTAGTTAAAAAGATACCCACTATCCTGAAGGATACATATGGGCTGTTGAATGAGCTACAAGACATATCTGTTACATCTAATATATCCTCTCAGACCATTTTAGTATTGATGGATATTAGGAATTTGTTCACGAGTATCCCCAATGATTATGGGATAGAGGCCATAAGGGAATTTCAATGTATAGACAATACACTAGATAAGGCCTGTCAGACTCTAATATGTAGTCTTCTTGATATAGTCCTAAACAATAATGTATTTTTGTTTCGAGATAAGATGTACGCACAGACATGGGGAGTAGCCATGGGCACTCCCTGTGCTAATTCGTACGCTAACCTGGTAATGCATCAGTGGGAGAATAAATTTCTATTTAACAATGAAAGGTTTAGTAATGTCATCTTATAAAGGCGTTTCATGGACGACATCCTAATATTTTGGAATGGGAATGCGGGTTCTTTGTTAGAACTTGTTTCATACATGGAGTCTACCACTACTTTTCTGAAGTTTACAATGGTACAGTCCTTTAGTAAAATTGATTTTTTGGATTTAACAATCACAAAAGAATTAAATGACTGCATTTCCACCACGGTTTTTAGGAAGTCATGCTGGAGAAATGCCATTCTCCATTACACTAGTATGCATCCACGGCACATATTTCGGAATGTGGTTAGGGGACAGTTTATGAGAACGATATGTATATGTAGCCAAATAGAAGATAGGATCTCACAGATAAAACTAACAGGGAACTTTTTTATAGATAGGGGTTACCCACGTAATTTGATAAATAAATTAAAGTCTTCCGTACTTGGAACCCATCCTAATGTGAATATAGGACAGGGTTTTCATGTACAAGGCTTTAGAATACATCAACATGACACAAGATTGGCATTTACAACCAGATATACAAATGATATTCACCATGTTAATGATATTATAACTAACAACTGGAGGATTTTGTTATTGGATCCACTTATTGCACAGATTGTTGGAGATAAACCAACCTTCAGATATAGAAATAGCAAAAATCTGAAGAGGTTGTTATGCAATGAGAAAATTGATGGTCTTAGGTTGGATATTAGACAACTATATAGGAATGGAACATATCCATGTGTCAGATGTAATATATGTAAGTTCATATCGAAGGTTCAACCCTTCACGATACCAGACTTGGGCTACACTTTTACACCAGCTTTTTATGCCACATGTGAATCTAAAAATTTAGTTTATTTGGCTACCTGCGAGGTTTGTGAAGCATACTATGTGGGTTTAACGTCCAGGAGACTCAAGGACCGCATATACAACCATAACTACGATATCAAGAAAGGGATATTGACTAATGCTCTCGCCAAGCATAGTCATATGTTCCCTAAACATCATTTTAAATTTAGGGTGTTACAAATAATACACACCAATATAAGAGAAGGTAATAATATGGGGTTCCTTGAGTTGACTGAACTGGATTTTGAGATTGAAGGCACACATTGAACCAGGTCTAAATCAAGCCCTAAGTATAAAACCAGCGCTACTAAGGCACAGGTAGCTGATTTAGTGTGTCTATGATGTACTTGTGTTTGTGGAATTCATTTATTTTCTTCCACGCATTTATTGTTTATATTTGATATATTGCTCCCATGTATTTAACATCTTTAGACTCCATGTGTACTTGTTGTTTCTTTATAGTTTAGACCTTGATGTCCAGTCCATTATATTATATATCCATATGGGTAGTTGCTATTAGATAAATCTGGCAGTTTGCCATTGTCAAGATGTCATGAGAAAGGTAGATATTTTGTCCTTTATCCTGCTATTGATTTTATGTGGATAGGTTTTAGTTTACTATGCATTTCACGTATTTATAAAGTTTTATCAAGTTGCTTATTTATAACAACATATTTATATTTCTTATTGTAATAGTATCGATTTTTAAGTAACATAACATTGAGATGTATACATTTAATATGTTTATTTATGTATTATATATGAGTGGATGAAGTGAATCAAATAAGACTGCTTGAAGTGATTCAATTAATTAGTTAACTGAATGATGTTTAATTGAGATTGAATTTAATTGATTAATTTTTTAATTGATAATGGTTTCTTAGTATAAATAGATGCATATTTGATTCATTGTTGAAACCTGAGGAAACGTGCCGTTGTGGTACGTGAAAGTGCTAGTTCAAATAAAATCCTTTTATCTACAGTATTGTGGTGGTTCCTAACAATTTTGTATTTACATATCGAATGCTTTGGAAAGATCCAAGAATAGAGCTGAGGAGAGCTTGTTGTTGTTTCTGTTATGGTAAATATCATTAGTGAAGGAGAGGACGGCTGTGGTGGTACTATGATGTGGTCTAAAGCCATGCTGAGATTTAGCCAGTAGATTGTTTTGGGTTAGGAAGTACAGGAGTTGTTTGTGGGCACATTTTTCCAAGATCTTAAACAGTGATGACAAGATGGCTATGGGCCTATAGTTTGATAGTTCGGTAGAGCAACCACCTTTATGAAGAGGTATAACACGAGATATTTTCCATATGGAGGGTACTTTGGCTTCAGCTATGGACCGATTGATTAGAATGCTGATGGGGAATGCTATACTATCTGCGACTTTTTGTAAATATTCAGCAAGGAGAAGGTCAGCAGCTAGGGTGGTAGGTTTTAGTTTTTTGATTAGATTGCAAATGAAAGAGATAGAGATAGGTTGGAAGCTAAAGGAAGGCTGGGAATTGGGATTGATGTCCTGAGTGCTAGTAGGGTTCAAAGGTAATTGGCTGGCTAGGGCTTGGATGGTTTCCGTAAAGAAACTATTAAAGGTGTTTGCAACATTCTGTGGCAAACTATCAGTTGACGCTGATGGAGGTGGAGTGGTGTTTTGACCTGGGTGTAGTAATTTGTTTATACCTGCCCAGAATCGTTGAGGATTATTTTGGTTTCTATTCTGGAGATTTATATAATAGTTTCTTTTATCCAGTAAGATGGATTTTTTAGTCTCGTTTCTTATTTGCCAAAATTTGATTTGATCTATAGGGGTTTTTGTGGCATGTCAGGTAGCCCAGGCTTCATTCCTGATTGTGATTTTTGATTTAGTATCTTTTGAGAGCCATGGGGCAACTTTAGTTTTAATCCTAGTGGAACGAGCAGGCACATGAGAATCTAGGATGGAGAGAAATTTATTGTTAAAGTAGGCCACAGCATCATCAAGGGTCATGTATTTTAGGCCAGACCAGTTGCATGATTTAAGTTCGTCCTGTAAAAATCTGATGTTGAGTTTTTTTATTATTACGTATAGTTCTGTAGATGGGCTGATGAGAGTTGTGGGATTTGTGTTTGCAAATAAAAGTGATAAAGTGATCACTGAAGTCATCAGGGATGGTCCCTGATGAATACATTTGGGGGTGGCTATTGATAAGTTTCCAGTCTAGTATACTGTCCTTTTGGTTACGTTTGCCTAATATGGTTGGGGTGGATATGACCTGTGTAAAACCATACAGGTTTACATGAGTGGTGGGAGACTGTGAGCAGCAGGTGTTCCAGTCAATGTTAAAATCTCCAAGGACTATGGTTTCTTGAGGGTAGTTGTCAGTTAACCAATGGAGGGTATCCTCTAGAGTGTCAATGTTATTTCCTGGGTGAATGTATGAACAGAAAATGTTCATGCTTTTATTTTTGTTAATATGTAACTTGGTAGAGAGTATTTCAGCTGTATTGATCTGGGGTGGTTACATTTAGGGTGGATTTAAAGAGGACAGCAACACCCCTCTTTTCCTAGTTGCACGGTCATACCTAAGTACATTATACCCTGGGGGTAGGATTTCATTATCAGAGTTTCCAGGTTTCAGCCATGTTTCAGTAAGACACAGTATATCAGGGGATTGAATTTGTAGGAGGGCATGTAGATTATGTATTTTATTGTTTATACTCCTAATATTCAGGTGGCAAATGACGAGGGAGTTGGGGGACCTTGTGATAGAAGGTGTGTTGGAAGGGTTATAATAGTGAGAGGTTGAGCTATCTGGGGCAGAAGGACCAGGGTTAGGGTGAATATCACCATCCACCGTAAGATTATTGTGAAGGCTAGTGATTAGTTTCAGGAATTTGTATATGAGTCTTTGGTAATACTTATATTTTGAGCTAATGCATTTAGGTTGGATAGGATGCTGTATTATTGTGGATATGGATTTGGGTATGAGAGGTCCTAGTAGGTGGGCTGTTGTATTTGACCCATCTGGAGAAGTTTGAAATTTTGGGTAGTGATAACCAAGGTAAGGCTTATATTCATAAATGGAGAGGATGTATGCAATTAACAAAAGGGTTAACAGAGAGAGTGGAAATATTGTTTTGCAGTGTGGCATCGTTGCTGCTTAGGTAATACAATTAGTTATAGTGACTTTAGTATAGTATAGATGGAAGGCCAAAATCTAGGGAGAGGGGTGATGGGCCGGGTTAAATTAAGCAGTGAATTGCAGATTGGACCAGATGGGTTATGTAGAGGATATGCTGGGTAATAGAGGTGGGCAGATACCAAAAGAGAGCTGGAATCCTGATTCGATCTGATTAGAGGGGGTGTGTTTTGTGTCTATAAAGCTAGACGTAGTGGGAGCGGGTGAAATTTGGGGGCAGGGAGGGGTGTGGAGCAAGCCCGAGCGCAGCGAGGGCAAGCGGAGCAGGGCCTATACAGACTCAAGGATCTTAGAACCTGCACCTCTATGCTTGGTGTATATTGTTTGGTAAGGCTTGTTTGTTTGAATTAGACTTTATATTAGTAAAATCGAACAGTTGTAGTTGGAAGGGGGGTAGAGTACATTTTTTGATAGCTTCCAAATTTTTCTTGGAATATAGTGGGTAACTTCTTGAATCCTTCAAATTCTTAGTAGTAGGAAGAACTTCAGTTTGACCAAACTGGTTCAGTTTTTTAGGGGGTTATTTAGGTATATTGGGTAAATGGGCAAAATAATAACTAAATGTGCTATAGACCCAGGCAAGCCACTGTGACATTCATAGAGAGAATTAGGATTTATTAACCTTGGCAGGACGTTAGTTCACAGGGTAGCTCGAGGCAGCAATACTTTTTTTAAATACAGCTTAGCAGCACTCCGTCTGAATTGCAAGACTGCTTTTGGAGGGGATGATTCCTAGTGGGTAAAAATAAACTGAATAGATATGAGTGATTATCTTTTTGGGAAGCAATAAACCTAATTTATAGGTGTACCAGAGCACAATTGTTTAGGTAAAACATTAATTTTAAGTAACATTCATACTAAGCCAAACAATTTCGTAGTATGTTACAACACAATGGCAAGCTTGTATGCATATCATTTACTCGCATTTTTGTACAGAAAAAGGCAAAATACAACATACCATTGAACAATCAGCCTAGAGAACCCTTAAGCAGCTAGTTGCTAATAAACTAGTGTTAATCAGCTTGATGTTATTAAAACACCAGTAAGCAAGTGATCGCTAGCTTGAAATATGTGCATACAGCTTAAAACAAGAAGACGCTAATAAACAGAGTTCAATCAGTTTGTCGCTACTAGAAAACCCTTAAACAAGTGATCACTAGCTTGAAATATGTGCTTACAGTTTAAAACAAGAAGACGCTAATAAACAGAGTTCAATCAGTTTGTTGCTACTAGAAAACCCTTAAACAAGTGATCGCTAGCTTGAAATGTGTGCTTACAGCATTAAATGAGTAGTCGCCAGCCTGAAACATGTGCTTACAGCCTCAGTTCATAAAATTAGAGCCGGTAAGGATGTTGCATCACTTTCATGCAGTAGCACTAGTCAGTTTAAGCTATAAGAACTGGAGCTAGCTGCTTTTCAGCAGTCGTTTATGATAAAGCACATTCAGAGCAGACAAACGATCTTAGTTCTTTTGTTAGATACTTTAGGCAAGCTTAATTACATTCA
This sequence comes from Protopterus annectens, assembly GCF_019279795.1. Lineage (NCBI taxonomy): Eukaryota > Metazoa > Chordata > Ceratodontiformes > Protopteridae > Protopterus > Protopterus annectens. The sequence continues at coordinate 1,648,494,209 of NC_056743.1, read as the reverse complement.
CTAACCAGAGTATATTATGAAATATAAGATGCCAGCTGAGTCTAAACAGTACATTTGAACTTTAATACTAGCACAGTTTCATGCATAGCTAGCTGTTAGAATAAATACAGTGAAAGTTTCTTTATCCCTTTGCTGTAGTAATACATATAATTAACAGAAAAGCAGTAGTTATATACCACAAGGGTCAGGGCTGCCGTCTGGGTCTAGGAGCACTATTTGATTTGAAAAATGGTGGTTTCCTAGGTTCCTTTAAAACCTCGCATACGTGTCAGTGCAAGGGGAGGGATCTGAGGTATTTTTAGGCATACCAGACTCAAGGATCTTAGAACCTGCACCTCTATGCTTGGTGTATATTGTTTGGTAAGGCTTGTTTGTTTGAATTAGACTTTATATTAGTAAAATCGAACAGTTGTAGTTGGTAGGGGGGTAGAGTACATTTTTTGATACCTTCCAAATTTTTCTTGGAATATAGTGGATAACTTCTTGAATCCTTCAAATTCTTAGTAGTAGGAAGAACTTCAGTTTGACCAAACTGGTTCAGTTTTTTAGGGGGTTATTTAGGTATATTGGGTAAATGGGCAAAATAATAACTAAATGTGCTATAGACCCAGGCAAGCCACTGTGACATTCATAGAGAGAATTAGGATTTATTAACCTTGGCAGGACGTTAGTTCACAGGGTAGCTCGAGGCAGCAATACTATTTTTAAATACAGCTTAGCAGCATCCGTCTGAATTGCAAGACTGCTTTTGGAGGGGATGATTCCTTGTCAAAAACCATGACGTGGTGGTGGTGATCCAGGTCTGGGAAGTCTTGCAACTGTTTCTCACTGCCCCAGAGACTTGAAAAAAGAGCAGCATTCCTGCAGCGGCTAATTAATTAAAGTTAAAATAAATACTGATGCTCTGTTTTAGGCTATTGTGGTAAAGTATCTCTTGATTTCACCTTTTGTTCGTTAATTCTCAGTTCCTGGTTAATGAGTTGTTCCACAAAGGGACACTTTTCCGATGTGACCTAAGCCTTGTAGCCTTTAAAACATATGCAGCCAGAAGAATTGGGCTCAGCCTGACTGAGCTAAAGTTTTGTCTTCACATCTTAGAGGAGAAGAAGTCAAGGCATATGGTGACATGGAAGGTAATGCAGTAGGGATAGTTTCCTCTTGTACTAGAATTACAGATTTACCTAGGAATTAATTAAAGTTCCTAGTATGAACTATATGACTCATGCTTGAAAAACTCTTCCAGTGTGATGTACCCATTGTGGATTAAGAAACATGATAGTTGTCATACCAAACCAGAAGCACAAAAAAATGTTCCAAAGTCACAAACTAAGAAATACTTGCTGCTGGAAGTCAAACAGTCCAAAACCAAGCCATAAAAACTTCAGGTGTTGCTCAAGAAGTGCAATACAATCCAGTAAAAGTGTAAAACATAGGTTTAATCCAAGAAGTACAGTAGAATCCAATAAGCATATAAGCACTTTTGTTTTAGAGGTATATATATATATATATATATATATATATATATATATATATATATATATATATATATATATACATGTATGTATATATAAATATATATGCATATATTGATATTAACATACATGTATGTCTACAGATATAAAAGATACCTACATGTATATATAAACACAGCTATACAACATAATATATATCTACACATATATAAAGATATATACATGTCTGTGTCTACATATATACAAACACACACACACATATGTACACATATATATATATATATATATATATATATATACACACACACAATGTGTTTGCATCACAGTGCTGCATGCTATGTGGTAGCGGATATCACACATATCAATGCACACAAATATACAACAGTAAATGTGTGCAACATGGACAGGTATGTCACTTGTGAACCCCTTGTTTGGAACCACATTGTACTTGTCTGTGAAGGTGGGATTGTAAATCCGGGTAAGGATGGCAGGTATATTTGTGTAGGTGGGTTGGGTTGGTAGATAGAGAACAGAGCCTTCAGGGGGTTGTATATGACACATGTGGTGTGTAAACACCCTGGATGGTGAGTGTTGTCTGCTGTGTGGAAAACACATGAGCCCCCATATGGAAACAATGGAACCAAGGCTCCCAGCTATTGCCAGTCACAACAGCAGTTGCACGGACCTGAAGGTGCCTTGACTGTTGGCTGAGCAGGAGTAGCATGTGGGCCCTGTGAGTGTGTACTGAAGGCCTCAAGGTGCTGTAGCATATCCCCCTGGTTTGTGTGTAGCTCCCTATGCACCAAACCCTGGACCTGACCACGGGTTACAGGATCATGTCTGTGTATGTCCCCGGGGGGGAGACACCACCCCCTGAGGAGGTTCCACCTGAAAGTAGTGCAGAGCAGTAGTTGAGGAGGCCCCAGGGTTGGTCACAGATGTGATGTGGCCTGGTAACAGGGTCAGATGAGGTTGGAGAGGTGGCTCTGCTGCCAAATATCCCCTAAACATGCTACCGTGTCAAACATATGTGGGTAGTAATATTCTACTAAACTATGAACATGTCCAAAAGCATGCATAGATATTCCCAATAACACAGAATTTCAGATGTGCAGCAATCACATAGCAAGCATACCACATGCATATATGGAACCATAGTGGCCCTGACAATGCCATGCAGGTGAGTAGTCTGTAACACACTGGCAATGATAGTGTCCACACAGGGAACATGGCCACAGACACATAGCACAAAGTGTGTTACAATACAATACATATATATCCCACTGTTAGTTAATGTGTGCCATACCTACTGAGTTGTGTGAATAGTTTGTTGTTGCAGATTTTTGGGGGCAGAAATGTGTATTAAGAACTATGGTAACCTTGTTGTATGATTTGCTGAGACCTGTTTCCATCTTTATGTCTTTCAGGCAAGATGTCCGTAGGGGGCTTCCATCATATTCCGCAGAGGAAATGGAGATCATCCTCAGCTACCCCAGCAATCACTGTGTGTTACTGTTTGGCAGACATGCACATGAGCTGCCCTGTGGAATGAACTCGTCCACAGGGTCAATGATGTCGGACACCATAACCGAAGTTATGAGCAGGTCCGGCATCGTTGCTCTGACCTGCTTTGCAATACCCACAAGCGTGCTGCTGCAGTATGGGAGGATCACCTAACAATATGGGGGTCATGCAAATCATCCCCCCTGACACTCATGGAACAGCTCCTCAGCAGCCTCGGGGCACCTGCCCATACCAATGTACAAGTGTCAGACAGCATTACGGATTTGGGTGTTACCCATACACCGGCTGAGGAGTGTGCAGGTAAGACCACAGGGAACACCAGCAGACCACATTTGCATATGCATCTGCATCTGTATAGGGGGAGCATCTTCGTCTTCTTTTGGCTTTTCCCAGTTAGGGGTCTCCACAGTGGATCACCTGTTTCCATTCCTTCCTGTCCTCTGCATCTTGCTCTGTCACACCAACTACCTGCGTGTCCTCACTCACCACATCCATAAACCTTACCTTAGGCCTTTATCTTCTCCTCTTACCTGGCAGCTTCATCCTTAGCATCCTATTCCCAACATACTCAGCATCCCTCCTCAGCACATGTCCAAACCAATGCAATTCCGCCTCGCTGGCTTTGTCTCCAAACTGTCCAACCTGGGCTGACTGTCTACTATACTTATTCCTAATCTTGTCTACCCTCACCACACCCAGTGCAAGTCTATCTTTAACTCTGCCACATCCAGCTCTAAGCCCTGCCTGTTTGTCAATGCCACTGTCCCCAACCCATATAACATAGCTGGTCTCACTACCCTCTTGTAGACCTTCCCTTTCACTCTTACTGGTACTCGTCTGTCACAAATCACTCCTGACACTCGTCTCTACCCACTCCACCCTGCCTGTACTCTGTTCTTCACCTCTCTACCATACTTGCCAATACACTGAACTGTTGATCCCAAGTAGATGAACCCATCCACCTTCACCAGCTCTACTACCTGTATCCTCACCATTCCTCTATCCTCTCTCTCATTCACTCACATATATGCTGTCATAGTCCAGCTGACCTTCATTCCTCTCCTCTCTAGAGCATATCTCCACCTCTCCAGGGTCTCCTCAACCTGTTCCCTACTCTCACTACATATCACAATGTCATCTGCAAACATCATAGTCCACGGGGTCTCCTGTCTGATCTCGGCTGTCAACCTGTCCATCACCACTGCAAATAAGAAAAGGCTCAGAGCTGATCCTTGATGTAATCCCACCTCCACCTTAAATGCATCTGTCATTCCCACTGCATATCTCACTGCTGTTACACTACCCTTGTACATATGTTGTACCACTCTTACATACTGCTCTGCCACTCCCAACTTCCTCACACAATACCAGAACTCCTCTCTAGGCACCCTGTCATATGCTTTCTCTAAGTCCAGAAAGACACAATGCAACTCATTCCGACCTTTCCTGTATGTCTACATCAACAGTCTCAGAGCAAACATTGCATCTGTAGTGCTCTTTCTTGAAATGAAACCATACTGCTGATCATTAAAAATCACCTCCCTTCTTAAACCAGCTTCCACTACTCTTTCCAATAATTTCATGCTGTGAATGATCAATATTACCCCTCTGTACTTACTACAGCTCTGCACATCACCCTTATGTGTATAATCCAGCACCAAAACACCTTTCCTCCACTCCTCAGGCATCCTCTCACATTCCAAGATTCCATCCAACAATCTGGTTAATTATGTCACTGCCATTTCCCCTAAACACCTCCAAGCTTCCACAGGTATGTCATCTGGACCAACAGCCTTTCCATTTTTCATCCTCTTCATAGCTATCGGAACCTCTGTCTTGTAGAGCATGCATATATGATATGTCATAACTATTGTTTGTTGATGCATAGTAGTAATAAACAGATGTGCATAAGTGCTAGTATTGTGGACTTGTACTGTTGATGTACTGTAATGCTGCACCCACCCTGTAGCAATGCCACAGCTGTGGCCACTAACATTGCATCTCTCACACTCTTATGCAGGTCCCTCCGGTATACCATCAAGGCAGCAGTCTGTAGCTGGTAAGTATGTTTTATGTTGATGATTGCCAAACAGTGGGCATGTAGTGGCTATGATATATGCCATGCACACATCTAACACACCTACCCTTATTGCATGCTGTACATGTTCACATATTGTTGCTATTGCATGCACTTCATCACAGTGGTGACCATGGTGGGGTATTGGAAAGGTATGTCAGACACCTGCGGGATAAGTAATGTCCTCTCATTGTGAAATTTGTCCACAGAGATTAACATAATGGTGGCACACACAGACTGCAGTAGGGAAACGTGTGAAACATCACCCCTGTACAGTGCACCAACAGTTTATATACCAGTGTTACAATGGCAACTGTTACAGATGTACACCATGGCATAATGTATTAGTGTGGTCCACATTATTAGCTGGGACATGGCTGTAACACGTGCTGTTCAGTGTATGGGACACTACAAACTGACACACGTGTGGCCCATACTTGTCAAGCATCTGCAAAAAGCCTGAAGATGGGGAGGGGGTGTCAGCATGACACACCAGTGCACTGCAGCAGGGAGCCATTTGGATCATAAGAATGGCTGTATCTGCACACAGACTGGGTCAGTAACTGTGGCAGACATAACTCTAAACTCACAGAAATAGTGACGGCAGTGTGTGAACACCAAGGGGTGTGCATATGAGTAGACCTTGCAATCATGCAGAGTTGGGGAACATGTGTAGGGCAGACTGACCATACACAAGCAAATGCAGATGGGCCATGCTAGTATACCCCTGGCAGGAATAGTGACTGCTGTAGTACACATAACAATGGGTGCAACAAAATGTCATGATAATCATGTGCACACATAGGCACACACACGACTTTATGCAATGTGGTTAGCATCTGCACATCTAATACCTTTAGTAGACACTGCATGTGGATGTACAGGACATAAGGCACATATCAGGCTCATGTACTGTTAATATATGTAGCGATGTTGTCCCATGGCAGATCAAGGAATGGTGCATCACATTAATAACAGTGTGTAGACTCCCCATAGCCATGGTATGATCTGGCAGTTGCCAGTGTAATACTATTGTATTGTTCATACATGGTCTGCTAATGCTGAGTGCTGCAAAACTACACATCTAGGATTCACAACTGACATCTGACCACAAATCATCCCAGGTATGTTTTGCTAGAAAACATAGGGTCTGTGAGCATTAGAGCTGATGTAACTAACACCGTACTACACATTCAGCAATGGAATGTACATGTGTGAGTTGTGGCTCACAGTACATGGCAGGGTGCATAACAGGTGCACAGCAAAACTGTGTACATGGGTGCAGTGTTCCCCAGGGGAAAGGGTATCACCTACTAACACAGGCCATGCCTCACACACATGTATACTGTTGCTAGCATGGATTGACTATAGCTGCACTGCATGGTGCTGTGTACCATATGCTATGCATGTTGACAGATGGGTAATGGGAGGACTGTGTGTACTATCATTGTGCAACCTCACCTTTATGTGTGTCTGTGTGTGTGTGTGTGTGTGTGTGTGTGTGTGTGTGTGTGTGTGTGTGTGTGTGTGTGCGGTTGGGTGTTCATGTCATCTGTAGGTTCAATGTGGTGCAGAGGAGGGTGGTTGCTGCATATAGGATGTATGTGTGGTTGTGTGGGTTTCCATGTATGCACATGTGTGACTGTGGAGTTTATGATATGGCAGTACTTCCCTTTGTGATAGTGCGGTACATGGACATGGACTGACACAAGACACAACAGGAATACTTGTCTGATATGTAATCACAGGACAGCTGATGGTTTAATAAGGTATGTAGCATGGAACATGCATTGGGAGGGAAAGTAGATACCTGGTATACCTTCAATATCGCATACAGCAGGGAGGTGAAAGACAACCCATTTAGGCAGCACTACAGATGCATTGGGGAATTACTAGACAACAGCAGGGAGTGTATACATATATCACAGTTGTCACATGATAGATTGATTGAAGAGCATGTCGGGCATGTACTGAGCAATCCTTACACATGACACTACAGTGTGTGACATTATGGAGTGAACGTATCAGCCCATCACATATAGGGGCAAAGCTCACAAAGTCCCAACATACATGGGGTGAACACTGAATGACAGCAGTGAGGCCATGTAAACAGTACTACACTCAGATCATGGAGTTAATGGAGTAGCAGGTCTTGTGTTGTGGAACCAAAGGTAAAAACAGCAACAACGCCACAAGCTCACAACCAAAGATATCACCAGGAACCGGATAGTTTGTAAAAAACTCTGCTTTAATTAAATGTAAATCCACAAGTAAAATGCTCACGAAAATTATTAAAGAAACACAAAATTCAGTCAAGCGCTTTCGCCCGGGCTCTCCCAGGCTTTATCAAGACAATGTCATGCTCAATGTGCATTCAATTTATAACTTCATCACTCCTATAATCAATTATACAATTAATTATTTAGAGCAATCTCATTAATACATAGTCTCCTGCTATTTAAAGTACAGAATTATTATTGACAACAATAGCATAAGCAGAAAATACAGCAGCAGCAGCAAAACAATCTGTAAAGAACTTCTTAAATATTTTTTGTCATCCTTGCATTTTATAGCATTTCATAGCATTTTAAGGGTCCCACTTATATCTAACTAAAAACTATTTTTAAAAATTCTTGTTAAAATTCTATTTTATTGAATACAATGAATACTAATATTAGATCATATAAATATAAATATTCTTATGTATTAAATGTTCAGCTTTAAAAACTACTAAATATTAATTAATCATAATGAATTTATAACTCACAATGTTAAACATAATGATCAAAAAATCTTATTTTCTAAATATAAATTAATTAAAACATCCATACCAATAAATATGATGCATTAAAATCTTACTTTTAAGCATTTTGAATCTGCTTCATTGGGACTGTGTTAAGCACTTTTTAAAACTGAATCATTCTACATTAACTTCAATAACCACCCTTTAATAGATAAAAAGTTTGCGAAAAATACATTAATTTAAACCCAAGCATATATAATATGTGCTATAATCGTTTAAGACACCATCTATAATTTGGCCCTACGTAACTTGAGAGCACTGTTAATACTGATTGCATCATTAAGCCCTGGTGGTCTTGTGGCATTCAGTTTTATTTGCCATAACAATTCTTTATACTCCAGGGATGCTTCCCAATCCCCCCCTCTTACACTATTAAAAACCTGTTCCAGGACCAAAAATTTTAAACACATGTTGTCACAATTCAAAGAGTGCTTGTAAAATGCATTTGATTCTTTTTTATTTTTAATTTCATAAATATGTTCATACACTCTTCTTTTTAAAACCCTTTCGGTTTTTCCCACATAAAAACTCATACAGTGTTGGCAGAATCCCAGGTAAACCACACCTTTTGAATTGCAATTGAAGTGCCCTGATGGGAACAAATTTATGTTTCTGGATTTCAAATAAATGCCTTTGTTGTCTAGAATGTAACAACATTGACTACAAGCCTTACATTTGTAAGTTCCCCTAATCAGATGGTTTTCATTATTGCTAGATAGCGCTTGTTTTTCCAATAATTCTTTTAGATTGCAGTCCCTTCTTCAAACAAAGTGTTGTTTGCTTGGGATATTTTTCTTCAGATCTTCATTGATAGAGAGAACCGGCCAAAATTTGGCTATAATGCTCTCTATCTCTGCACTATTTCTGTTATATGTGTATAGAAAAGGTAAATTTTCTGTTTTGTCCTTGCTTATTTTACTAACAGATTCCTGGGGAGTTATGATGCCTAGTAATGGGGGAAACTGTGTAGACCTTTTTTGGGAAATTTCGTTAAATAGAACTTCAAACATACTGTTTGGATATCCTTTTTCCATAAAAAGTTCTCTTAAATATTCACATTCCTTCTGGTACAGGATATCAGTACTACAAATTCTTGATGCTCTTATTAACTGGCCTCTTATAATCCCCCTTTTTTGAAAAAATGGATGATTGCTTTCATAATGCAACAGCATATTTGAGTATGTATCCTTTCTAAAAATGCAAGATTCAAATTGCTTGGATATACTATTTTTCCTTAACACTATGTCCAGATAATGTAGTTCAAATGGATTAATTTTATGTGTGAAATGTGGTCTTGTGTTGTGGTCACTTTCGTAGGCATTTAGAGGAATAAGATGTTAATGAGTGGCATTAATGAGTGTATGTCACCAGGCATGATGCATGATGGGCAACTTAAGGGAATACACGTGGGACTGTCTATAGCATCACAGATAGGTAGGTATTAAGGTGGAGTGTGTGTGTGTGTGTGTGTGTGTGTGTGTTTGTGTGTGTGTGTGTGTGTGTGTGTGTGTGTGTGTGTGTGTGTATGTGTGTGTGTGTGTGTGTGTGTGTGCATGTATGTATTGTTATGTAATGCTGGACAGGTCTTAAAGTGCATTTCATTTTATCCCCCAGAGGTGGCGAGTTGGGTCAGGGTCCCTCCTGCAGGCAACCTGATGTTGGTGTGCACACAGACACTGATGATGATGAGACCATGATTGAGGCACAGGTGGGTTTGTCAGGTGTTGACACAGTGCCAACATTTGACATCCCCCTCATTCACCCCACCCCCACACACAGTGTCAGTGTCTATACATACCCCGTCACCAGTGGCCATAGCTGAGGGACAGTTGGCAGTTAGTGGCAGTGCACAGGGTAGTGTGGTGACCATACTAGCTGTGTCTGTCCACAGCAGGCATAGCCGGATGTCCAGCAGGCCTAGCCGGATGTCCAGCAGGCCACTACATAGGTGGATGTGCCAGGGTGCTCATGGTAGGGCTGCTGGTCATCCTGCCCCTGGCAGAGGTGCCACAACTGGTACCCCCAGGTGATGTTTCAGGCTGCCACAGATGCACAGGCACATATAGAAATGTACAAAAAACAGGACCTGAACCTGCTGCTGCCTTCCATGAACAGAACAAGATAATGGATAGATGGTGGGGTGAGATGGTGGGCATCCTCAACCATGGAATGTGTGTGCTTGAAAACCTGGTGGGAGTGCAATGGTCGCATGGACGTAGGCCAGAAACAACAACATCTGGTGGTCAATGCAGATGTGCTAGGACACCAAGCCACTCCCGTACTGGATGTAGTAGTCCCAACACATCACTGGGGGATGCTGTCCACACCACACCAAAGCAGGCCTCATGCACGTGGTCCTGGCCAGTCCCAGGCGGGACTTGTTCCAGTGGACATCTGTTATCATCAGGGGAGAGCAGCACCTCAAGGCCTGTACCTGCACAAGCCAGTGAAACCCCTGGCAGGCACAGTCAGCATGTCCATGGCCGGAGGCGGTGAACTGCACACCCTGCCAGGTATGGTCTTCAGCTTTTCAAAAACACCTGTATGGGCAGCCACATGCCAGAAATGTGTGCATGCATACCCACACACTATACAAACACATGTATGGCAAACCCATACTGACACGCACCACATCACCACACCCAATCCAAATAATTAAACCCCTCACCCACACACATGGTGTCAGATGTATGGACCACCCTCAGCCTCTGGCAAACCATCAACACACCCTGTGCATATGATGATGCTTGTGCCACAATCCTCTCATCCATAGCATCAATGCAGGGACACGATAATATGGTTCTGATGCACACAGTGACTGTAATACAGTGTAGCAATGTACTGCAGTGTAACATGTTGTCAGCAGTAATGTGTAATGCATACATGTCAGGTAGTATAGCCATCCAGCTATGATGCATGTCAGCTGTTAGTAACACTGGGTGATTGTGATCTCCATAATGTTATCCATTTGTGCTGTAGGTGTACATGTGTCAGCAGGAGGATGGTCTGCAGTCATACTCCACAAGGGTTATGTCACTGTGGTGAAACCATGGCTGTGACTTATCCAGAATACAGTTGCAAACATGTCACAGGATTTTCTAACAGTTATTGCCTGTGCCACATAGATAGGTGACCCACTGGGACATGTATAATCTGCTACCCTATGTAGACCCATCCACATACACGCACACTCTTACATGGCAACACTGTGACTAGAACCCTACCTAGGTATGTAGTGCTACTGAACTGTGTGGCTTTCATTGCACACACCACACAACATTTAGGGTGAGGTGTGTACCAGGTTACATGCAGAACATCCACAGACATGTACAGTATGGTAATGATGGCTGTAATGGTCGTATATGGATAATACATAGTGTGACATACCATCATACACATTAACAGACGCATAACAGGCAGAGACACATCTGAGAGACCTGGGTGTATTGGTGCTAACTAGTCCATGTGTCCAATGTGTCACAGGTAGGCTGCACACAGCACTTGTGTAACTGGCTGTATTGTGGTTTCAGTTACCTGTATGGTTGATGGTGACAGTGGTCACCATAAAGTGGTACATGGGGCATATACTGGGTGTACCATGGTGTATTGGCAGTGTACACAACATTCACATCCCCCCAGTGGTTATTGAACGCAATGGAACCCATGATGACACTCTGACATACCGACTATCACACATTGCCCATGACTGCAATATAACCCATTGTATATCACACCAGTGGTACTACAGGGATATGCATCAAATGCACATGCCACAGGCATAATAGTGCGTTGCATTGCCATGCCTCACCTATGGGGGGGTGATAATAGTATCTGTACTACTGTGTGGCAATGTGTATTGTAATAGGAGTATGTGGCCTCAGAATGGTGTACCCTACAGATATGCAGACATGCAGACATACACACACTTGTCAGACCTCAGTGGTTTTGCATGGCTATCAACCAATTTGTACAACACTGTTGTGCTGGTAAAGCATGGCTCATGTAGCCATTACGTTGAGGAGTGTAACAGGGTACATGTCATGTCCAGCACAGCAGCAGCAACATCTGACTATGGCAATGGGTGTTGAGGTGGTTGTGAAGGCCATCATGGAATTCCGACCAACAGGTGTACTAACACACAGACACTGCTATCCTCAAGGATGCACATGTACACGTGTCAGTACTATGATGCACACGTACACATGTGTCATGCATTGCTCTAGGTGGTCATAGCTGTGTCCATGGCTATTGTCCATGGGGAGATGGGTTGTGTAGGGGTTGTGTGTACATTGGTATCATGCTACCTGCCATGTGCCAGCAGGCAAACTATCGGCAGACACCACTTTGGTGACCATCAGGGTGAGAGTGACATGCATCAGCCAATCCTCAGGGTGCCTTCTGCACATGGCCACTGATGTGATCCAGTTGAAATGTATGCAACATGCATTACAACACATGCTTAGTGCTTGAGTTGGAGACCTATATCCAAGCATGTTCTGTTGACTGTGGTAGTGTAGTGTAGGTACCCGTGGCAGGTGGTCCATACAGGTTGTTGTCTCCTATATGTGCTACTTAGTACACAGCTGGGCAAACATGTAAGTGTCAATCAAGCATAGGTTGTCTGTACATATCCCAGCTGGATACCTGCCATCTACAAATCTGTAGAGGGACTCACAGACATTGGCTTGGCAAGTAGCTATGCAGTAGAATGAATGTGTAGACAGATAGATGTTTGACAACAATATGTATGCCAGTACTAAATGTTGTACACCCTCACTAACATGTTCTGTACAGACAGTACTCTGTGGTGGCATTCCACATGTCTGATCATTATCCAGTAGGGGATATACATGGTGACACAGCCCACACATCACAAACACGACACTGAGGTCTCAGTCCAGCTATGCCTGCAGGTGTGCTTGTTGTCAGTAGTACGTTTAGCACTCTACCCATGCCTGGGACAGCACTGTCAAAAGTAGTACCGCCATGTTACACTAAATGCCAGTGTGATAGCATGTACCCTGGGTTACTAACCCTGCACATAACACATTCATATGGATAACAGTGCTGTGCAGGTCTCATATACTTGTGTGTCCCAGACATGACACTCACAGCCCTTGCTACTGTAATGACAACACATAGATGCATGTACTGTACATGGCATTACATACACTTATTACAGATGTCAATACCCACGGTTTGGCATGGCCTTGTATGTTAAGCAGAGATTGTCTCTGAGTATACGATATGCCACAGAGTATAGCTGGAGGTTTATGAGATGGTCAGCATAGGGCATGTGCTTTAGGCCTGTGATACTTTTAGTGATGTATTTCTGTGGCCTATGTAGCTGTTACAGATGTTATGTGAGGTACATACCAAATGGGGCGTTGTACTCTATAATGTGTGTAATGAGGGATGAGTACAATGGGACAACTGCCTTTGTTTTCCTGGATGAAAAGCCATTAGTGATAAGGTGTATCACATAGAAGGATGACCTCACTGCTGTGGCAATGTGGTTATTGAATGTGACACCACTGTCCACCTGTGTCCCTAAGTCTGTCATCACACCTTTGGTGTTTAGTGTACTGCCACCTATGTGGTAATTCATGGGTACATGGTATTTCCCAAAAGGGATAACCACACATTTATGGCCATTAAGTTTGAACCCATGGCTCTGGCATCAAGCATCTGTTTCTGTAATGCCCTTTAGTAGAATACCCACATCATTTGGGGTTTTAACAGTGGCTCCCGGTTTGCAATCATCTGTGAACTTTGTTAGGCAGGGTCCCATAGTGTTTGCATGTACTTCAGAGAAGTTGATACCAAACATGAGTGGTCCCAGGATTGAACCCTGAGGCACTCCACTTGTCAGTTGTTTGTAGCTGGTATTGGAGTCAGTTACTTTTACAGTGTGTGTTCTGTCAGTAAGCCAGTTGGCAACCCATTGTGTGACGTGGAAATCTGTGGCCATACATCCGTAGATAGCAATTGTGATTAACAACTGAAGAACTGATTGGCCCTTTGCCTCGCGATACTCCACTTCATGGCTCTGTCCACTCCGTTCACCCTACGGGCTAACTCCACTCCCATACCCTGCCCCCAAATCTCACCCAGCCCCCAGCACCTCTACATTTATTCCTTCATAGCCACACCTACTTCCCTCCTTGGCCAATTAGTCTCCATTGCTCTAGCAACACCCACTTCCTATTACCACCCCATATCAACCATCAGTCAACTCTCCCTTCCCTCCCATAAGTTATAGTCTCACCTGCTCCTCCCTAAGCATACAACTCACCTGCCCCTGTACATTACTCAGCCACAATATACCTACTCTTAGCAGACCTATCTCACCATGCTTTCAAAACTCTCATCCTTCTCTATTCAACTACTACTTCTTCTCAGCATATCCTATGTCTACTACATCACCCAGCCCTTAAATACCAACCACTCACTATCCTTTCATATATAACCAACCATCTTACCCCACCAATCTTATACCCACATATCTCAATATCTCCCTGCCTATATCCTATAAAAAATCTACACTTTCCCTATAAACTTATTACTCCTCATAAGTACCCTACCCCCTCAGTAATTAACAAATCCCTCACACATCTAATAAAGCTCAACTGAGATTCTAAGCAGTTCAAATACCTCTCCAACCTAATCCTACATCTAACAACCATTTTACTATCTGGAGATATACACGCTAACCCAGTCCCCCCACCTCCCCCTCTACAGATAAATCTATCCTACTTAACTCTCTTAATGCCCAAAGTAAAGCTAATAAAATTCCTAACCTCCATGCCTGGCTCACACATAATAAACCTGACATCCTGTCCATCTCTGAAACTTGGTTTAAACCCAATATAAAAGATTGTGAAATAACACCACCCATCTATTTTATCATTAGAAAAGATAGAACCCACAAAATAGAGTAAGGAGTAGCTCTCCTATACTTATCCTCCTTATCAGTTACTCCCTATAACAAACCTACTCCCCACTTCAGTAATGCCAAATTACTCCTAGTACTACTTCAAGTTAATAAACACAAACACATATGTATAGCCTCCCTTTACATTCCCCCCTGGTGACAATATTTCTACACTCGAGGACATCATCTCCTGGCTTTCTACCAATATTAGCAATGAAACAATAATTCTGGGAGACATGAATATCAATTGGTCCTCCATTCAGTCTCCCACAAACCCACTAAACAACAACCTCTACAACTTCTCACAGCTAATCAACTCCATAACTCAGCCCTCAAAAAAACCTTTCCAGTGGTAGTACCCTAGACTGGATTTTAGTCTCTCAACCCCATTATTTCTCTGACAGTGACACCCTTCCTTATCCCATTAGTGACCACCTATCCACATTCACACGTCGACTTCCTTCACCCTTACTTCATACTCATAATTATATTACTACTTGCTACCAAAAAAACTTCAGCCCTACTACCTTTTCTAACTCTCTAAAAGCAATAAACTGGAACACTCTAAAAACTCTACCCCTGGAAAATGCAGCTGCCCACTTCAACTCAACTTTCCTACACCTCTTAGACCATCATGCTCCTATAAAGACAAAAAGAATAAAAATCAAAACTGCCCCTTGGCTAACCAAAAACACATGAGCTACCATGCACCTCAGAGATAAAGCCTGGGCACATTACCAGAAAAATAAGACCCCCCCCCACCCGTAATGAATACCACACACTTAGAAACAAAGTCAAAAAGCTTATCATTACTGATCAAAAGAATTACTTCTCCATACTCCAAAACAACCATAAAACAAACCCTCAAAAATTCTGGAAAGGAATTTCCACCCTCCTGAGTCCCAGCAAAACAGATAACCCCATCCCAGACCCTAATCCACCAGACATAGATTTAGCTACACAATTTAAGTCTTTTTTCATTGATTCTATTTTCAGACTAACCTCATCCTTCTCTAACACCACCACACCCTCCACTTCACCCTCATCCTCCTCTAACAACACTACACCCCCCACTTCTGCTTCTCCTTTCATTTCTTCTCCATCATCACCACCCTCAAATACCCTCTCTTCCCAGTCCCCACCTTTCTCATTAAAACCTATACCCACATCTACCATAAAAACTCCTTCAGAAATTAAAGCCATGCTCTAATGCCCCCGATAACATTCCTTCCTATTTTCTTAGCATAGCTGCCAGAGCCATTGCCTACCCCATCAGCATTCTAATCAACCACTCCATCGCAAAAAATTTTGTACCCCAAATTTGGAAAAAGGCTTTTATCATACCTCTGAACAAAGGTGGCAACAATAACAATATCACTAATTTCCGTCCCATCGCCATTCTATCTCCCATCTCTAAACTCCTAGAAAAGTTTATCCATCTACAACTCCTACCCCATATCATAGACAATCACCTACTAACTCCCACACAACATGGTATTAGACCCGGTCACAGCACTATGACCGCCCTCCTTTCCTTCCTAGAAACTGTGAATAAAGCCCAGTACTCTGGCCACATTGTATCTACCCTCCTACTTGACCTCTCTAAGGCCTTCGACACTAGCTCTCATAATCTTCTTCTAACTAAACTCTCTAAGCTTAACCTAACCCCTTCCTATCTGAACTGGTTCATAAGTTACTTATCCAATAGATATCAAGCAGGAAAATGGAAAAAAAGCCACCTCCTCATTCCTTAACACCCCAACTGGAGTTCCCCAGGGATCCATACTAAGTAACCTCCTCTTCAATATATTTATAAACAATTTCCGCCACTCCATCCCTTTCACAAATATAATCCAATATGCAGATGATTCAACTATTATCTGTTCTGCCATCTCCATCCCTACACTCCTAAATTTTACACAAGACACATTCTCAACCACCGAACAATGGATGAAAAAAAATCACCTAGCACTCAAAGCCTCTAAAACCAAATAAATTGTATTTACTCCCCCTAAAGTCACCTCTTTCAATATAAGCACATTCTCTATCACTAGCCAAAACAACACATCTCTTGAATTGGTATCAGAGGCCAAATTACTAGGGGTCCAAATTGACAATCAGCTTAAGTTCAACTCCCACCTACAACTAAATATCAAAAAAACCCACCAAAAACTTGGCATGCACTACCAACAAAATTATTACCTCACCCCCTCCACTAAAATAACTCTCTCTACCACATTTCTCATCCCCTCTCTCCTCTATGGAGCCCCACTCCTAACTAACCTACAAACTTCCCTTAAAACACAACTCTCCTCTTGCTATAACAAAATTGCCAAATTCGCTACCAGCCATAAGTCCTCCACCCACCACTGTATATCTCTCCAAAAACTAAAATGGCTAGAACTATCCAGTCATCTCACCTACACTCAACTTACTCTTGCACACAAGCTCATTTTCAATTTATTTATTTTATTTTACATTTATTGACTGGGCTAGTCCAACTGGATGTATGTCCATTTTCAGTGGATGCCCGGGGAGAAAAGCTCCACAAGTTTCAAAAAAAAAAAAAAAAGTACACAAAGACAAAGATATTTACAAAGACATTGGAACTTTACAAGGTTTAGGCACACATTCCGTGTCTTGTGATATAACATTTGAGTAGAAAAAAAAAAAAAAACAACTGCAGCAGTTCTTAGTGTTACTAATGCTAGTATGTATAAAGGACACTATTAATTAGAAAGTCACACCAAACAATGTCAAAACGAAATGTTAGTGAATATTCATGGGAAGAAGTACATGGACACACTCATACTGTAAAATTACACATGAGGTCCAAGACTAGACTGGTTATAGTTAATAAAGTCAGCAATATATAAATAGGTACATGCCCTAAATAAGATAATGCGATAAGAAGCAAGGTATCATGGGAAGGGTTAGTTATTTAATCTGGGTTGGCACAGGGGCATAGTCAGTGTGATTTAAGGTAGGGTTTAAGTTTGCTTTTAAATAGGTTAGCTGAGGATAGGGAGGTTAGGTGACTGGGCAGGTTTTACCCACTGTATTAGAGAACAGAGTGTCACCAGCTAAGTTATTAGATTTAGCTATTTGTACTAATAGTTTGTTAGCTGAGCGTAGGGTTTTGCGATTATTATAGGGGTGACTAGGGAAGTGAGTATAGGTGTGTTTTCTGGTTGATACAGGATCTTATGGGTACTATTACTTGATTGAAGAGTACTAGATTCGGCAATTCTAGCCAGCCTAGTTGATTCAGATTGATACAATGATGGGTTCTATAGGAGGACCTGGCAGCAAATCTGGCAATATTGTTGTAAGTGGTAGTTTGTTCTGAGTACTTTTACGTAATTTGGTATAGATAGGAAAGGCATAAAGCAGAGTAGAGATAAGGTGGGTGCAGGCAATGGTGATCCTGGCTAGTGGAGTTAGAAAGGGTTTGATCCTGTGGAGGGAACCTAATTTTTTATTAACTGTTTTTATAGTGTTATTGATGTGAAGCTCATAAGAGAGGTTATTATCAATTAGAACCCCGAGTAATTTAGTGGTAGGATCAGGAGATATAATAGTTCCAATTTTCAACCCCTCCCTTTGTCCCTCCCTTTCCTCTGCCTTTAAAATGCACCTCCCCGATAGACTACTAAGATCTAACAACCAAAACCTAATAGAACTGCATAAACCAACTCGTCCCCCAGGTAAAAATCTCCTAACCTATGGTCTAGCACGTCTCTGGAACTCCCTACCACCATCCATCCATACCACCTCAAACCACTTTTCATTCAAAAAAATCTCTTCACTCACATCTAATATCCCAGTGGGAATGCTCCTGCTCCCACCCCACATAATCTCCTCCCCTCTTTATACTGGCAACATTCATTTCACTTACTCTCCTAACTCATACATCCTGCTCTTGCATGTACTAAGCTAGTTACAAAGAATGTATTAGAATGCACCTCTTAAGTGCATGGTTCCTTAAGATGTAATGGCTTCTCAGTATTTATATTGTAATGTTTTTCACTAGTCTGTAGTGTTTGTAATGATTGTAACCTAAACCTTACTGTAGTCTTGCTTGTTTTTGGAGATTTTCTCCCCAGGGCTCCATAGAAAATGGGTTCATCTTGGCCCAATGAACTATCCTGGTAAACCAAATGAAAATAAATCAATCAAAATAAAAACCAAAACAAATATGTCCACATGCACCGTTAACGGGGTTGAAAGGCCCCAAACAATATATGTCGTGTACGAATAGGCATACCCCCCCAGCCAAACACGTCCACCCTGCAATACACTACCAAGTGTTGCAGATCCCATAACCAGGACCTGACATGACATGGGCACACGATGTTAACAGCACTATATCCCACCTGTATGATGTCAGGCTGCTATTGGTAACATATCATGCAGTACAGTCTGGCTTCCATGGGAAATGTAAAATGTGGAAGCTATCAACATCCCAGGATATATATATACACAGGCACATATATATATGCAGATACAGATGTACATATATATATGCATATATATATATATATATATATATATATATATATATATATATATATATATATATATATATATATATATATATATAGATAGATAGATATACATGTGACTACACATTCACACGCAGAGATATGTACAGTAAGATATATATGTAGGAGGTGCACAAAATATGGAACAGCCACTATGCCTACAGTTCACACCTGAACAACTGGACACTGCATGGGCCACCCATACAAATGACAATCATTGACTGCAACATATACCCACAGAGAGGTCATAGGAAAAAACACCACACACAGGTTTGCAGGAATGGAAAACCTTTATTTGTGTATTATTACAGTTCTATATACTATTGCTACTGTAATTGGGATTGTCTTCAGAGACGTGTGTGGGGAGTCACATCTGCTTTCCACACATGTGCCATTGGCTACAGACAGACATCCTTAGGACATCATAGCAAAGTACCACTGCTAGCACGTACTGCCCCTGTTGACTGCAGCAGAGATACTGGCCAAAATGTGTGGACATTCTGACACAGTCTGCACAGTCCAGAGGTATACACACAACCTGTTAGTGCAAAACATGTGTACCATGCCTGACAACATGGATGTTAACAGCCATGTAGATGGGTATAACATATAACAACTGGTATACATATGCCACCATAGGTTATGCATTCACACACACCTGTCCGTCCTGTCACATAATACCCACTGGTACAGGGGTGTCACGGCCACATACTACCCACTAGATATTGACATACATCTGTACGGCATCCCACTGCTCTGTCTGACATACATAACTGCTAAGGGAGGCCCAGCAGCAGTACATCTGGCAAGTATCTGCACATGACATCTCACTGGGTAAGTACAATAAGCTGCTAGGCATGTAGTAATGCACTGTGCAGGATACAGGCAGACTGGCTCAACACTGGCCTACATCACCTATGGGGGAACACGCATGTATCTGCATATATAGCAGGCTGTACAGGCATGTCAAAGCACTGGGTAAGATACATCTGTATGAAAGTGCATAACCACAACCAATGCGAACAGAGCCACAGCCACATATGGCAAGCTAGCATAATATTACAGTATATGGACTATCTGTTCAACACCATCCTCATATGTGCCACTCACACACTTACCCTACATATACTGGGCCACTACACAGTTTGGTCTGATGGCTAAATGTGGTATGGGACATGTGTGTGTATGGCCCTACAAACATGTAAGCCAATATGGTAACATACAGTGGAGCAGCATGTAACAACAGCTAGGACAGGACCTAGGACGATGACAACTACCACAGTCTGTACACAGGCCAAGGTACATATTAACAATACACACACACTGTTGACATTCACCATAAGTACACAGACCACAGTACTGTACAAACAACAACAGTATGTCCAGGTTATGTCATCAAATATAACCACCACTGTACATAACATGTGTTGCAGTCTGATATCTCACTGGCTTGTTATCAGATATGATGACACTAATTATGGTGTACAGCACATATGCACCTCTTCATGCACAACATATGTGCAAAGGTTGACAGAGTTGGGGCTGGAAGCACATACACAGGGCCAATATTGACATGTTGCTGTGATAACCTCATACATTTACTCTTGTAACAGGGTTTGTTGCAACATATGAACTATGAGGGATATGAAGTCAGTAACTGTCATGGCTTTCACCATCTACAGACTGCAATGCTCACACTACCTTCTGCAGTTCACAGATAGATGCTCCATGGGTAATACATGAAACCAAAGGTACAACCCACTGCCCAGTCTGCAGATGACCCTGCAGATGGGGTTTCCTCATAAACATAGAACTGACATGGCAAGTATTAAGACATGTAGGACAGCCATATCCACACACACATACATTCACTGTTAAACCAACATTACTCCAAATGCAGTATGGCAGTACTTACAGTCTTTAGTCAGATCAGGCACATCCCCCTCCTGTGTGTTGTCCTGTTTCCACAGTGTTTGCTGTTAGAGGTAAATCCTCAATCCATCTGAGATGCTGTTTGCCAAACAACAGATCTAGTTCCTGCTCACAGTGAATGAAAAGGGCCAACACCAACATGATCTTCCTAGATATTGGAGTGTGTTTCAATGCAATTGGCTATGGGAATGTTACCACAGCTGTTCCACATGCAATCAGCTAGGGGAGGGCTGCAATTTGTGCAGAGGCCATCAGCTGATCATAAGCATCACTTAAAATACAAATGCTGCTGCCTAAGCAAAGCAGGTGTAGGTCTCCACATCCACCAGAGGGGGAGTGGGAGAGGCAGACAGAGGCTAAGACAAGTCAGGGAGGGGTGGGAGAGAAAAACCTAAGCATGTTTGTGTCACACACCTACCAGCATGGGTATCAACCCCCTGACGACTATGTAGGACTATCACAGTTCTGTGTAGTTATTGGATGCGCCACATGGGTTACCTGTTGTGAAGCCCTCAGAACATATATGTGATGGTGAATAACATCTGCAACAGGGATATGGTAGCTATACGGTAGGTGATGTACACGTGCCTGTGCGCATGAACAGGTGCCATAGTCAACACAGCAACACTCTCACAGGGACAAACACACATTGACACACTTAGCAGGGCCAAGATTAAAACTCATCAGTAGTGGGATTGCCACAACACATCACTGTGCAGGTATCACACACACACACACACACACACACACACACACACACACACACACACACACACACACACACACACACACACACACACACACATTGACATACTTAGCAGGGCCAGGATTAAAACTCATCAGTAGTGGGATTGCCACAACACATCACAGTGCAGGTATCACATGCACCACACAGGTCATATGGAGGTTGTATGGGCAAAGGGTATGGGGAGGTGTCTGACATCAGACAGCATGCATCAGTATGCCACTGGGGGTTGTAGTGAGTGTGGATGTGATCATACGCATAATACAACACACACAAACACACAGGGTGCCAGAACTGACATGCATGGGTGCATTTCTGCAAGGGTATGTGGTGTTTGACTGTGGCATATGGCTATACAAGGCTAGTTGATGGGTATGCCTTGGCATCAGGCCACATAACAATGGTCTGCATTGTGGCTCATGCCTGTGGTTTCTGCATTTGTTCGCACAGGTAGGTATTGTATCCACCATCCAGTTACCTGGGTGGCTATTGCATGTGGCCAATGCTGTGCATTGCCTGCCATATATGTGTTACCTAGTCCATGATATGGATGGTGTCTGGGATGTGCACACTTCCCACATGCATATACAGTGACATGTGGAATTGTACCTGGGGTGTCGGCTCCATGTTGTGTGCACAGATTATCATCAGATGTTCCACTTGTGGCCACCTGTGGCAGGAACTGGTAATGGACAGTAGGTTAACCCTGCACCTACATTGATAGCATGCTACCAGCATTCCCTGGCATCAGTGGTATATGTCCATACAGGGCATGTTTTCAGGCATGGCATTTCCTTTGTGGGTCACATGTGATGGCACCACAAGTTTGCAGGTATCCAGTGGGGAACATGGGGAAGGTGCACTGCCTGCATGTATGTGCCTATTGGACAGATGGACAGGGTGCCATGCCCTCTGTAGGCAACAGCAATCGCTCCATAGTTACTATCAGTTGCCTTTATTCAGTGTACTACACATATTGGCTGTTGCCTCAGCATATGTGTGTGTATGTGACATGGGTTGAGAGTGTGCTCGGGGTAATACTGAGGTTGCTAACTGTGATTGGCCGTGATGTCATGTGTATGGGTATGGAATTGCACCCCATCCTCTCAGCTATTTCACATCTGGTATCTTTGTACAGTGGGCATTGTGATATAGGGCCACCATAAAAGACATTTGCAAAACCCACCCCACACTGGGCCCAGGTGTCACAGACTTACACACGCACAAACACACACACACACACACACACACACACACACACACCTGGGAGTTGAACCCCTACCTACAGCACTACGCAGTTATAGTACGCACCACAGAGATTACTGGAGTACTCCTTCCCCGAAGGTGTATTTCACATTGGATGACATCAGCAGGACTGCCAACATAGGCCATTGGATATGTACTGAATGTGACTAGCCTAAAATGCATTGCTCTCCACACAGACAGTGGAACACACACAAAACATACACAGCTGACACACTTGGGTATAGAACCCTTAACAAAGGTCTATATCACACTAGAGCAGTATGCAGTTACAGGACATGCTACAGCTTCCTGGAGGTGTATTTCTAGGTGGATGACATCAGCAGCCTTGCCAAAGATGAGCATTTGAATTGTAGGGAGTGTGACTACCCTAAAAAGCATTACTTTCAACACAGACACACACAGTTGCCATGTCTGGGAATTGAAGTGCTACCTATTTTAGTCACACTACATCAATATGCAGTTATGGGACGTGCCATGGAGATAACTGGGTTACAGCCTTTCCAGGGATGTATTTCTAGGTGGATAACCTTACCAAGGTAGAGCATTTCAATTGTAGGGGGTGGATGACATCAGCAGCCTTACCAAAGTAAAGCATTTCAATTGTAGTGAGTGTGACCATCCTAAAAAGCATTGCACTCTACACAGACAGGCACACACTTGCCATGTCTGGGAGTAGAACAGCTATCTACCTAACTTATCACACTATAGAAGCATGCAGTTACAGGATGTGCTACAGAGATTACTGGGCTACAATCTTCCCAGAGATTTATTTCTAAGTGGATGACATCAGAAGCTTTGCCAAAGTAAAGCATACAAATTTTATGAAGCGTGACTACCCTAAAACATTGCTCTCTACACAGACAGACACACACACAAACTTGCCATGTCTGGGAGTAGAACAGCTACCTACCTAATTTAGCACACTACAGCAGTACACAGTTACAGAATGCACTATGGAGATCACTGGGCTACGTTCTTCCCAGAGGTGTAGTTCTATGTGGATGGCATCAGAAGGTTTGCCAAAGTAGAGCATACAAATTGTATGGAGTGTGACTACCCTAAAAGCATTGCTATCTACACAGGCACACACTTGCCTTGTCGTAGCTACTTACCTAATTTACCACACCACAGCAGTACACAGTTATAGGATGCGCTACAGAGATTACTGAGCTACATCATTCCCAGAGGTGTATTTCTTGGTGGATGACATCAGCAGCTTTGCCAAAGTAGTGCATTTAAATTGTAGGGGGTATGACTACTCTAAAACACATTGCTCTCTGCACAGACAGTTGACATGTCTGGGTACTGAACTCCTACCTAGCTATTTTATCATGCAACACACAGTTATGTGAATCACCACGGAGATTTTTGGGGTATAACCTTTCCAGGGATGCATTTCTAGGTGGATGACATCAGCAGCCTTACCAAACTAGAGCATTGCAATTGTAGGGAGTGTGACCACGCTAAAAAGCATTGCTCTCTATTCAGACAGAGATGCGCGCATACACATGCGCACACACACACACACACACACACACACACACACACACACACACACACACACACACACACACACAGTTGCCAAGGCTGGAGTTATAACTCCTACCTAACTAGTTTATCACACTACAGCAAATTGCATTTATGGGATGCGCCACAGAGATTACTGTTATATGACTCACCTAAGTTGTGTTTCACAGTAGATTACCTCAGCAGGGTTGTCATAGTGGGGCTATGGGGAGGGCAGTGTGTCTGCATGGGCCATAACCTATTCATCTCGGGGTTGACATGCCACATGCGGGTACAACCTGGGTCATATTCCACAGGTTTGTGTATACAGCTTCTAGATGACTACTTCCTTGAACAGTCATGTTACACAGCTGGCACGTGCACCACATACTCTGTAATGCTGAGAGATACCTGTGGCTAGTATCTGCAGTGTGTGACATCAGACCCTCTTGTGGTTGTGGCCCTTTGACTGTGTGCTGGGTGGGAGAGCCCTGAATGGCTCCTTGTCACAGTCACCCTTTTCCACACATCTATGTATGTGTACCTTTGGCTTATTTTAGTGTGTTGTCCTTACATATATGCCTGTATTCCTACGCACTGTATGTGCAAAGCATGTGTGGTTCATACTGAGGAGTGTCTGCACTAACATCTGCAGCTGCCATATATGTCTGGTCCACTGGTGTTTGCCGACATGGCCTTCATGTGTTCAAGTGTGTGAGCATGCCCAGGATGACCTTTCAGTATGTTGTTGACTGACATTGCCTTCATTACTCTGTGTGTGGCATGTCCAGTATGGCCGTCTGTATTGCATGTGTGGATCAGGTCCAGGTAGTTTGTACTGCATTGCTGACCTTTGTGTTGTACACCTACAGGTACCATGCTGTCTCTGCAGGGTTGCCGTCATTTGACATGAACTTTTACTACATTTCTGCATAGGATGGGGGGGGGGCACACCTGACTATTTCTACATTTCTACACAGGATTGGGGGGCACACCTGATTGTTATTATATTTCTATGTAGGATGGGGGCACACCTGACTATTTCTATGTTTCTACACAGGATGGGGGGGCACACCTGACTGTTACTATATTTCTATGTAGGATGGGGGGCACACCTGACTATTTCTACATTTCTACACAGTATTGGGGGCCACATCTGACAATTTCTACATTTCTACACAGGATTGGGGGGGCACACCTGACTTTTAATATATTTCTACATAGGATGGGGGGGGCAAACCTATTTCTACATTTCTACACAGGATTGGGGGGGGCACACCTGACTGTTACTATATTTCTACATAGGATGGGGGGAACACCTGGACTATTTCTACATTTCTACACAGGATTGGGGGGCACACCTGACTGTTACTATATTTCTACGTAGGATGGGGGGCACACCTGACACTTGTACACATTTGCTAGGACTGTACTGGTATGTCGGGTACTTCATTTCAGTCTGTAGTCTTACCTATCATGCTGGCTAGAGGCATACCAGTGTACTACAGATCTTAGCTTTTAATTACCTACATATTAGTTACTGACTTCCTACACTTCAGAACTGACATCTCACTGCATGACCTGCTGTATTGTGTCTGTGTAGGCCTGGGGAGGAGGTTACCCATAGGCCTCATTCAGAGACCATAGCACAGCCTTTGTTTGTGCTTGTCTACACCTGTCCTGCTGGCTGTGACTGTTGTTGGGTATGTGACCCCCCCCCCCGATTGGCATGTGTGAGTCACTTACCCTGTGGATGTCCCAGTATTGAGGGTGATACTGCAGGGCTGCCTGTGTCAGATGCATATAATACACTCCCTACACATGGTTAGGCACAGGTAGTGTAATGTTGGCATTCCTTTTACTGTATGTGAGAGTTGGAGAGAGAGGTGTTCTTCCCTGGGTCCCTCCTGTGTCAGTGTATATGCTATGCGTTGCCTCTTTGCCAAGGCCAGGGCACACTGGGCATGCCTCCTTCTGCCTACAGGGGCAGGCTCAGGGTGTTCCTCCTCTGAGTCACTCTGTGCCTGTGCAGACCTTGGCAATGGTGGGGGGGGGGCTGTGTGGCCCTGCCCCGTGCTGTTCCTGCTGCAGCTGTTTCCACAGGATCATATTGTGTAGCATGGCACATACAAGGACAATTTGGGTACATGTAGCTGGTGAGTACTGCAAGGCTCCACCGGATGTGTCCAGGCACTAGAACCATGACTCGAGCATCCTAAACACACGCTCTATTATGATTCTTGTTTGTGCTTGTGCCTCATTATGGAGTTCTTGTTCAGGTATGTGTGCATTTCTGATGGATGTCATCAGCCACAACTCCAGTGCATATCCAGCATCCCCCATTAGATGATTGTGTGGAATGTCCATGATGGCAAATCTCTGGTACAGCTGCATCAGATCCCAGATGTGGGAATCGTGACAGCTTCCAGGGCAGCCAGCACACACATTCATTATTATGCCCTGGGCATCGCACACAACCTGGCAGTTGATGGAGGGGAAGTCCTTGCGGTTGACGTAGACCCTACCCTGCTCACAAGGTGGTGCTTTGATGTGTATGTGTGTGCAGTCTATTGCTCCCACTACCTCAGGGTAATCTGCTATTTGGTGGAAGAGATGCATATTGCTGGCCAACACCTCATGGGTGTTGGGGAAATATACGTGCTCACTGACATGTGCTGACATGGCATCCAGGAACTGGTGGAGTACCCTGGATGCTGATGCCTGTAAAATCCCCATCATATCCCCAGTTGGCCGTTGGAAGGTACCTGTAGCTAGTATTCTTAGGCCTACACATACCTTGGTATCCACTGGGATTGGTTCCCCTCTGTTAGTTCTGTGTGTCAGGCATGGCCAGCACAGCTCAACAATTTGCTGTAGGAGGTCCCTGTCCTCCCTATAGTGCTCCACTATCTCCAGCTCATCTAGCCCTGGTAGGTTATCCTGCATCTGTACACTCTTCTCCATCTCCTCACTGTGGGTTGGTCGGCAGCATTCACATCCTCACTGCACTCAACCTCTTCCACAAGTTGTATGATAGCTATTGCAGCCCCTATCATTTTGCTGTTGTGAGTGTTAAAAGTTCTCTGCTTGTTTACACCGGTGGTGTAGAGTGTGGGAAAAACAAAGGAGAAGGTGTTTGCATAGTTTATAGTAATGTTCTGGGCTGGGCTAGTCTGCTGCCTATGTAATTGGCTGATTCTGAAACATTTCACTTGCCAGCTATGCTAGTTCTCCTTGATTACCTTCCTACTGCTGTTTTCCCTTCCCATTGTCTTCCTGTTTAAGCCCGTGTGCATGCCGCACAGAGTGCTCAAATGTGCACACTGCTGCTATTTCCACGTTTCCCCTCTTTTTTCTTCCTGTAAATCTCGGTGCGCGACGCTCACACCCGCTTATCCTTTGTAAAGAGTATTATGCAGGTTTAGACACACCCCTAGCTAAGCTCTGCTAAGCTAGGAGCAAGCCCGAGCCACAGGCTTCAATCCGCTTACAGTATGCCTGACACACACCCCCATGATGTCACCTAACTCCTAGGCTTGCACCAGGCTATTCCTACTCTTCCACTGTCGGGACCTGACTCACATGCTGGGGAAAACTGGGATTCACTATCCTTCCCCTCATTTGCATAGGATTGCCTGCTAATGCATAGTTACATGTCTCACACTGAGCCTCCCCCCTTAGCAACCAGTACTCACTGGCCAGATTGTCTTCTGGTTGCCATTGGCTTGCATGGCAGAATACTGATTTTAGTTAGAATGCTTATTTTAGGTTTATTTATTACCCCCCCACCCCCTCCGATCCCATTTGTGCGCTGCTGCCTTACGCTTAAACAGCCGAGATTGGCCTAAAAAAATAAAAGTTGATTTTTTTTTTTAATTTATTTGTAATGCCAATGGCCTTATACTTGACCATTGGCATGCTTCCTCAATTATATGCAGCCTTTATATGGAGCTGTCACAGTTCCGTTTTGGATTTTGCAGAAATGTACTCGGTTACTAACCGAGTACATTTCTGCTGATTGCACTAGTCCTGCATTGACAGTCGCAAGCTTTCTGGATCACAAAATCACCTCATTTGCATGGATTTCTCCTGCAAATGGGGTGATTTGCATACAAGGGCTTTGTCCGTGCAGGATTAGTGCAGGAGCTCTCGTGCATGCCCCTGCAGGCTGTTCCTGGATCGCACGGCAGACATATTGCCTGCTAGAGCTTCTGCACTGATCCTGCACACAATGCAGGGCATAGTGAATCCAGGGACTTTTCTTTTTTGTCAGCATTTTCATATTAGCATTTTAACAACAGTTAAATATGGATATTCATATTTTATTACAACCGCTGCTGGCTATTTCTCACTGCATTTTGATAAATTATCACCTTTTCTCTATTCTTTAGTTGAGAAAGAGGTCATGTTCATCATTTTATTCTTTTATTTAGTTGCTTGTTTCAGTTTGATAACTAATTAATGTGATGGAATGACAAATTGAAAATTATACATAGACTAAAGAATACATAATATAGTAACAAAGTGGATTCAGTACATATGTATATTATGTATAATTACAAATGCAACTGATATTATTATTATTATTATTTATATTATGTACAAGCCCAAGGTCATTTGGTACAAGTTATGTATTTACAAGATAGATGTGACTATAGTGTGAGACGCAAGGACTGGCCATTGTCAACTGAAGCAAGAGCAACTGGCATCCTTAAAGAGATGTTCTTTTTGTTCTTTTCTAAATAGTTTGAGTCTTTTGTTGCCTTACTTCTGTAGGAAGCAGATCCCAAAGAGCTAGGCCTAGTTTATGGACAGCTCTGTCTACTGCAGACATGTTAAAACGAGGTCTAATGTGGGTGATGCTATCTTCTTGGATGTCTCTCAATGTGTAGTTAGGCTGCTTAGTTAGTAATTTTGTTTTCAGTGGGGGCAATGTCCCATTTTTAACAGACTGTAGATTTGACAGCTGGAGGAAATGGGGTTGTGCTATTTATAGGGACCCAGTTAAATTGCTATAGCAGTTGGCAATGATTAATCTGTGGTTCTGTGAAAAGAACAAATCTGCAGAATCTGTTATAGTATTTTACATTTTACATGTATTTGAGTTAGAATATAAAGTTACACAAGTGAGACAATCTTCAATTTTGGGGGTAAGGAGTCAGGAGGTATGATGTTCTATAGCTTTGTTTTAGTTGGTGAAATGTTTTGCTAATAATGTTTTCAGTATGTTTGGCCAGTCAAAGGATAGGGCCCAAGGTGCATCACCCAGTGGTGGTGGGTTGTCATTTGTATCAGTAATAATTAGATTTTGAGATTTAGGGTTTTTTTGTGGGTTTCCACTTATCATAATGCTAGACTTCAGTGGATTGATTAGCAGCATATTTTTATTCCTATATTGGCATTCATCTGTAATGTTAGACTGTAGTTTCTGTTGAAGGATCAAGGTGTTATTATGTGATTCAGGTAGTAAAATATCACACAAAGGATGCACAAAGGATCAAGTTGAGATGGGGCAAATCAGCAGATATTTCACTAATAATTATGATACAATTGTTGCCTTCAATATTAGCTTCTTGGGACTAACCCAGTCAGCAAAGGATAGTTAGACAGACAGATAGATAGATAGATAGACAGATAGATAGATAGATAGATAGACAGATAATTAAATGACTATTTTTGTTACAGTCTATCTTGAACAAACGATTGACTGTCAGGATTCAACTAAGAAGTAGATGTATGAATAAAAACTCAGCAGGTGATAGATGGACAAGTGGGAGCAGACTTTCTTCTTATCCCAGTACAAGTAAATGTGACTCTATATAATAGTGTAAATGCTCTACACTTCTTCATTAAATTCATTACAGTCACTCATTTTCTCAGCTTGACAATTAGTTTATAAATGAAAATGGATGTCAAATGCTGAAATTTCCAATGATGTGAACATCTCCATGTTGCCATAATGCGAACCATTCTCTGATATGACCAAGTTGCCTTAAGAATTTACATTTCAGTGCATTGACAAATCTTTAATCACGGTGTCTGTTAATTCCACAGTCCCAGAAACTTTCAGGCAAATGTCATGATAGATTACATATACATTGACATAACAATATAACAGACTAGTTCTGGTTAAATACCCTGGTCTTCCTAAATAATAAATGATGCATGACAGTTTCTTTTGGATTATTAGATTAACACCACTCTCAGCACAGATTTCAACTGCTTTTTCATTTTTTGAGTATATACTGGGCAAAGCAATGTATTATGATATAAGTTTGAATTTTATTTTTGTATATCTGTATCTATATATATATATATATATATACATATATATATATATATATATATATATATATATATATATATATATATATATATATATATATATATATATATATATAGGTTTACTATCATTATTGTGAAAATAAAAAAAAAAAGTGTGTATTTATCAGCGAAGTGTTTCACCGAAAGTACGCAATTCCGAACGTTCCTAAAGTCGGAAAACAGCTGTTAATGTCGAACATGTTGCTCATGACATTTGTGACACTTAACAACAATCCCACCCTTCCCTTAACTCCCTAACTAGCCTAAACT
Organism: Protopterus annectens; assembly: GCF_019279795.1. Taxonomy (NCBI): domain Eukaryota; kingdom Metazoa; phylum Chordata; order Ceratodontiformes; family Protopteridae; genus Protopterus; species Protopterus annectens. The sequence goes on along the minus strand of NC_056743.1, from coordinate 1,648,462,812 downwards.
CACGTTCATGCAGTGGGGCAAGCCCCCCTACACCCCCTGTGGGGGGGCTGCGCCCCCCCACACCCCCCCTAACTTAATATTCCAACTTTGAGATCACACTACAGTGAGGAAAGGGATGTATTTCCCTAACTGCACTGTACCGCGATCCCTTTACATGAGCAAACTTTATAATTGCGAGTGCACAGTCCATTCGCAGTAATACCGTTTGCTCACGTAACCTGACGAAATATGAATTATTCGAACATCTGTTGTTTGAATACTTCATAGCCGTACAATTGCACGGCAAAATTGTAATGGTAAACCTATATATATATATATATATATATATATATATATATATATATATATATATATATATATATATATATATATATATATATATATATATATATATAAATGTGAATGTGAAATTTTTACCAGGGTATGTAAATACTTACCCAAAATTGCGCAACAACACACCAGAGTATGTAAAACCCACCTAGGTGTGGGGCTACACATCCCACCCACCCAATGTGGGGGGTGATCCCTCTAACTATATATAACAAGTCCAGGATCGCACTACAGTGGGGAAAAGGGCATTTTCCCCCATGTTGGACAAGTGTTTACTTACCCTGATAAATCTTTGGTGTTAGAGAAATCAAGGTCTTGATGTCGTTGTCTCGCAAAAATCATGTTTGGTAATCTGGCCTATCGAGCTTTCAAAGTAGATCCATATACACTCACACACACACACACACACACACACACACACACACACACACACACACACACACACACACACAGACACTCAGATAGATAGGTAGATAGATAGATAGATAAACAGATGCACACAAAAGCATACAATGTGCCTAAAAAGTTAAGAATAAACAGTTTTAACAATAACACATAATAGAATATACAAAATTAAAGCATAGCAATATACTTTAAACATTAGATAGACCATTACATGTAGATAATTAGTACATATCCGACATTAGATACAGAACAGTGAAAGACTTAGAAGTAATTATTACCATAAGAAAGTAAACAGTTTTTTGTCTGTTTCTTGCAATATGTAAGATATTATGCTGAAATGCATATTCAGGTTAACAAGCCTTCATGCAGCATTTCCGTTAATTTTTAGAACAAAAAGGATATTTTTTTAGTTTATCTTTAAAATCTTTTAAGATTCTTTCCTCTCTTAGCTGAAGAGAGACCCAATAGACAGAACCGAAAGTGAAAAATGCCCTCTCACTAATGACTGTTTTAAAGACAAGAGCTATTTAAGAAAAAGAATATCTAAAAAGTGCACTAATAGGGAACACACCAATTATAAAAAAAAAAAAAACACTGCCAAATTAATGAAAGGACAAACCATATTTAATTGTTAAGCACTTTCATCTGTTATTTTAAGGACATCATCATAACACAAAAATGCACAATACTCAATCCATTTAAATGCAAACATGTCACATGATTACAGAAGTTCACATCACATGACCTAACATAGCATTATAAAATAACTTGTTTGCATACTAGAAAAGTGAGGAAATATTAAATCTCTTACAAATATACAAAACAAACTCAATTGTGTGTATACCACGGTTTATCTGTATTTAACCTCAGAGGATTAATAATAGAAATATATCCATTCAATTTGGAAACATTTCCAGCATTAAGGCACAACTGCCACAGCATATAAATCGATATGTAATTAAGTAAAATTTAGGGAATACTGCAGAACCCACATTTCAAGCTTCTACAGAGTATGCTGGTATTCTCAGAGAAACCTGCAACTAGGTCTAGGTCACCATACACAACCTCCGTTTTCCCATTTTTGCATCCCTACAAAAATATAAGAACGTATTGATTATTAATTCTGGTGGTCACATTGTAAAGAAGAGCAACTGCTCTATTATCCTGTTTAAAATGCAATATATTATTTAGAATACAGAAAAGCTAATCATGTATTATTATTAATATAACTAATTCTAATGTTGTTGCATGTAATGTCAGCTATAACATATTTATCTCATGCCCTTTATTGTCACATTATGCATTATTTTTATATATATATATATATATATATATATATATATATATATATGTGTGTGTGTGTGTGTGTGTGTGTGTGTGGGTCTACTTTGTTTCGTTGAACCTCATTTCACTGAATTTCATTTTACCCCAACCACTTTGCTGAAAACTCAAATTACTGAAAACTCATTTCACTGAATCTCATTTCACAGAACTGCAGTTAGTATATATGGTACTGAGTAGAGTACTGTAAAGCAAATAAAAGGTATATGCCCTTTTCCCCACTGTAGTGCGATCCTGGAGTTAGTATATATAGTTAGGGGAGAGTGTGGGGGGAGTAGCCACCCACATTGTGGGTAGTGGGGATGTAGCCCCCAACTTGATTGTTTTATATTGTATTTTACCAAAAACTTAAAAACAATACATTTTAAACAATAGACATGCATAGTTGCAACATAAATGACTAACTCTCTCTTGAAGACAATATCTACTCAAACTATGTGGGGGGCTATGCCACCTTACCTATATATGCTAACTCCAGGATTGTACTACAGTGGGGAAAAGGGCATATACCCTTTACTTGCCTTCCACTTAGTTTGAATATATATATATATATATATATATATATATATATATATATATATATATATATATATATATATATATATATATATGTATATATATATATATATATATATATATATATATATATATATATATATATATAAACTATATCTACTAACTCCAGGATCACACTGCAGTGGGGAAAAGGACATATACCTTTTACTTGCCTTACACAATGCCATATATACTAAGTTCAGTTCAGTGAAATGAGATTCAGTGAAATGAGTTTTTAATAATTTGTGTTTTCAGCGAAGTGGTAGGGGTGAAATGAATTTCAGTGAAATGAGATTCAACAAAACAAAGTAGACCTATATATATATATATATATATATATATATATATATATATATTTTTTTTTTATGTGAAAAATGAATGAATAATATAATTTCATCAGCTTAGTGTCAGTGAATTAAATGTGGTATTTAAAAGTACACATAACATAATGGCATTAAGTTAATGCACATTTTGGAAGGTACTAGCTGCCCTGTTCTTTTCAGTCTAAGTCAACATGTTCTTCATATTTGCCAGTAAATCTTGGCTTCCTCAGCAGTCTGAGTGGGAGACAATGGATCTATAGAAATTAACTATAATGTCACATAAGTAGTTTATTAGTATATTCAGAAAAATATCTTCCCACTAACGTGGACAGAGTATCTGCTAGATAAAACAAACAGGGACTTTTGTGATACAATAAAAGAATACTGAAATGTGAGAAATAATTTGACAAATTCGAGTTAATAGCATCATGTTAGTTTGCATTTTAACTGTAAGTATCCACTGTACAACAACAACAACATTGATTGATTCCCAATTTGTGCTTGTTAAATTACGGTGTGTTTAGAGACTGCAAGCCAGGAAAAATGATTTATTTAGTGCAAGTGATGAGAAATCATAGTGTCTGAATCCTACTAACATATCTGTGAATAGCTTTCTGATTGCTATTAAAGTCAGTGGTTGTCTGACAAATGCAGCCCATTCATTTAATAGGATTGAATTGCATACTGTGTTAGCCTTATTAAATAACTCCAGCTCAGCTCTGCAAGTCAGTGCAGGGTAGAAGCCATAAAACAACAGCTTTACCTAAAGGCAAACAGATATGCAACTGTTTTTCAGTCTTCCTGTCCATTATCATTATAAATTCACACTGACATTTTTATTTTATATAGTATGTAGAAAGGACATTTATTCATAACTCCACAATAAACAGAGTTTCTCATTATTAGTTTAACTCATTCACTCCAATGGAGCTCAGGAGGTCTGCATTTCAACTTCCAGTGGATGGAGCCTATACCTTTTGACAGAATCAAATTATGTCCTCACATTTCAAGCAAATGTTCATATCTCTGGAACCAAAGGGATTATGAAAGAAGTATAAATGGCAAACTCTTCAGCACAAACTGTTTTTATAGTGGTAATATCCTTTAGGTTCTAGGTCTTAAACTGAAGTTTATAAGTCAAAGTAAACACAGTAGCTATTACATTTGTAATATTTTGTAAACAACTTACAGTATCTCAATAACTATTCAAGTTACACACAGACTGTCAGAAGCATTTTATTCATCTCACTGAGAGCTTTCATATGAGGCTATGGAGTTCTGTCTGTGTTACTTGGTTGTGGAGACATTTAGAAAACTGTGAAAATTATATCTATATAAATTAATATAAAAACAAGAGTTAATATCTATTTACCTGCACTAGACAGTGGTCAAATATAAATTCATTTGAGTTTCATATTGTATAAGTTTTAAGTTGAAATATTTTAAAACTGTACACATAATACGGTTTAGGAAGTATTGATGCATATAAGAACAAGCAATATTTGATGCCTAGAGGCTTCAGTAGGAGTTAAATGCAGATGCACCTGGAGTTGTCACTCAGATGTAATGAGTTAATGTATGCATACTTTCGGATTGTAAATACTATAATAGAAACATGTGTGTCAAGCAGACAACTCTCTAGCTAAAAGATTTTGTTCACCTTTCCTAAATTGCACTGGTGTCGAACACTGACACATTTTTGTGAGGGTGTTAGCAAATGGCACAATAAACAGTTTATTCTACCCTGAAGTTGACTGGTGAGTCATTTCTCAATTACCTTTATTCTTTCCTGCTCATATGTAAATATTCAACAAGAAAGTTTGGATAAATGATTAATAAAGATTTATTTACAGACTAAAGTAATTTGTGACATCTTTCTTTCCAACTAAAAGATTATTCAGGCTAATAAATATAGAAACTGAGTTCCATATGGGATTATTATGTTTTAAATGCATTGGTAAACAATACTCTGTGTTTATAAAACAGCTGTAACAGAAAATTCACAAAATGTTAATGCTCAATATTGCCAAACTTTTTTTATGCAGCTGTTCTGATAACTCTGCAGTGATCCTAGAGCATCGATAGTCTTTCACCATATTTTAATTTACCTGAGCCAACTCATTAGAACCTATACATTATGATAATGAAAATTAAGTCAACTGCTATCCAATAAAAGAAACGGCACCTCACTCATTTTTAACAATGAATTTCTCCTTATTGGATATGGCATATATTTATACATTTAGACTACTCTTGTATAGCTAGTTGGATATTAGTTTACTAGTAGTTCTTTTTTGCACTAGGTAGTAAAGTTGTGTTTAGCTTCTTCTCTCATTTATAGACATAGCACTAAGGACCACCACTTAACCACTGCACATTGAAAAAGTGCCATTTATCAGTTCTGCATTCATTGATGTTCATCTGAGTCTCCTAAAACATGTTACATATTTCACATAAATTCAATAAGAAAATTGTAAATGTACATATGTCTGGAGTTTTTTTTTTCTGTTGGGGACCATCCACACCCCTGTATGAAGATGTTGTGTCCCTAATTCCCTGCTGATTATATAACCATCTTCAAGATCACATTGTTGAAATAACAGAAAAACACTTAAAATCACATATTTGCGTTTTCCTTTATTTGGTGAATTTAGAAGAAAATACTGCTTTGAAAGCACAGTGCTCAAATTAGCATAGTTTTAGCAACTATACTTAAGATGAAGATACAAAATCTCTTGTTTAACTGAAAGGAGCAGATAAAGTTTCATGGGTATAATTCTAATTAAAACTATGGTTAAATGAAAGGATGTGCTTAGAGTTGTGTTTGGAAATGGATGCTTTATTGAAAAGCCGGTATGCTGCTTCATTAACTTGTCATCTTTTTGTAACTTTGATGGTATATTGAGTATTTTATTTTAAGTCAAGTCTTTCAGTATTTATCTGTCATCTTATGTATGTGCATATCTTATTTTTTAAGTGAGCTTATTGTTTCCAAGGTACTAAGCATATAGTGATAGTCAATCCTGAGTTAGAGAGAGAGAGTGAAAGAGAGAGATATTAAGTCCCAGCAGAAAGCTTCAGCAGGTAACCTAAGAGTAAATCCAAGAAAAAACACAGACAACTGAGTAAGAGTCAGGACTACAACAGGCAACAAGCAAACTTTAAAATAAGAACTCCAAAATGGCCAAGACCTTCAGGCAAAAACTGCTTTAATAACAAAATAACAAATGGTGAGCATTTTCGCAGTTAATAATACTGCTTCATCAGACCAGTTTAAACACAAAACAGTAACACTTTTAAAATACAACAAAACCAATCTAGGATAAGAATAAAATCATGTGATTAAAGCATAATACCTGCTTCATTCATTTAAAACTCCTTTTATACACTTGACCAATAAAATTATTCAAAATGCCAAGCTCCTAACTTGATGTCATAATGGACATTACAAAAATGTTTCTTGATCCTGCCAAACAATTTATTTGCATATACCTAGCCCCTTCTAGTGTTTCAGTGGGTGTGATTTCAGAACATGTTTTGCATTTCGCTTGAAACAGTTTTTGAACACCAAGCATGTGCATATTCCAACCCTTACTTGAGCTATGTATTATCAGTAGATGTCAGAATAAAAAGTGCCCAGCTTACCATCACACTTCTGGAATATTGGCTTGGATGTCTGCAAAATAAGTGCAAAGATAGAGAAGGCCCAGTACTGATCCTTGAGGGCACCGGTTTCTCTATGTAACTGTTAAGGTACTAGCAACATTCAGAGGTCCATGCATAGCCATCTGAGGGGGATCAAGTTGTGATGGATTGTTGGGGTGAGGACACTAAATAAAAGTGAAAATGCTGAATTAATGTACTGAGCACCACAATTAAGAGATTGTAGGTTATCATGACCTTATTAATATCCACACACAACAGATTAATGAACTGCTCACCTAAAGCAAGAAAATAGTATTAAGGACCAACAATACTGGAAACAGTGCACATCACTGCAATATAGGGTTCAGTTGTATGCCCAATGAAATGGAGTAACAAGACCTCATACGTTCCGTATGGAATGAACTGAGTAAACTGCTAGAGAATGTTTCTGCACATGAAATTGAAATAGATCATGGAATCAACATCCAATGTTCCACAAATCTTCCTTATTGCTTTATTGACAAGTTACAATTACCGAGAGAGAAGAAGTTTTGACTATTACTTGAATTAGGGGAATGAGTACAGAATCAGGGGTATGATGATCTATTATTCCTTTGATTACATCACAACTCTCTTCAATAAGCATAAAGTATTCATTCCAGCACTTAAGATGATTTGAGACCTATGATATACCATGTAGGTGAATCTTTCCACATCCAAGCATTAACAGAAATTTTGGTAATATTTATAGTCAGATTTGTAAAAGAACTTAAAAACTTGAGGATTTTCTGGTGAGACAGAAGCCTCGACCTACCTATGAAATTGCAGTTAAGAGAGAATTAATAGATGGGAATAGGAAATTCTTCTTTTCACATGGGCCTCCCATGAAAACTATGAGGAAAAACTAAATTAAAAGGACAGAAGGGAGAAAAAGAGTTACCAAGGATGGCCTGCTCTGTCATAGACTGTGCCTATGGAAATCCCCTTGTAGGCAGGTGTTACATCTTCCTGTTGTGTTTTTTCTCTTAATGGGGAAAGACAATGAGCTGCACACTTTCTTGGATGTAGAGTCACATAGTTGTATGTTTTTCTCAATTTTCCATCACATATTCTATTACATAAGTTCTTCTCTTTATGCAGCATTTTTATAATGCAAATTATCAGTTCTTCCCTAAGCCTTCTGAAACACTCATGTTATGGCTATGGATACTTCCGTTTGTTTTTTCATGTTCTTTACAACTTCTTTCATGTATTGCTCATGCCACTGAAGTGTTTTGCCCTGCATTTTTCTTACTAGTGTAGATAACTCCTTGGGTGCAATGCCATGCAATGTTGGCACAGTCTGTGGACTACCACACATTTCACTTAAGTATTGTCCTCCATGGGTTGTCACAAACAGGCATATAATACTTTCCTTTCTGGATGGGAGCATTAACTGTGATAGTCTAGTGCTACCTTTGATTTTGGACTAGTATTTCTGATTTCCACAGTTAGAGTTGTATTTTTACATATTATTGTCAGGCATAATTTAATTTATTTCATTTATCATTTGTTGACTGGGAAAGTCTGACTAGGACAGAGCCTATTTTCAATGGAGGCCCAGGGAGAAATGCTCCAGATGCATGTCTTTGGAATGTGGGAGAAAACCGGAGTACCCAGAGGAAACCCACACAAATGAAAGAAGAAGATGCAGACTCCACACAATAGGCACCCCAGCCCCAGAATTGAACCAGAGAACCTCTTGCTGTGAGGTGATAACTAACCGCTGCACCACTGCGCCACCCAATCCTGTTATGCATTCTGTTTTGGTAGCATCTCCATTGCAGTCAGTAAAGCTCTCACATAATAAAGTCATCTACACAATGTCTTGAGATGTTAGTGGGATAAACACTTCAGTTATGTAAGCTTTGCAGACTCCTGCAGGAGACTAAACATAGATAACACCAGGTTTTGAAGTTGCACTCAAATTTGAAAGTGCAGAGTGTAGAGTGCATCAGGTATTCTTTTAAATTAGGAACCTGCTTTTGAACAATTATTATACTCCAGTTTGGAGACCCTTTGGTCTTTGATTGTTTCACGAAGATGTTGGATAATCCCTCTGCAAACCTTAATGAACTGGTGTGGGCTGAGGGTTGGGAGGGTGGATTAACGGCTAAGGTGTTTGCCTTACAAACACAAGTTGCAGGGTTTGAGTCTCACAAGGGATAATTGGCTAGGCTTAAAATGGCTCACAAGGGCAGTTAGCTTAGTACTAAACTATGAACCTATGAACCTATGAACTTGATACTGAATCCAGATCTTGTCAAGATTCTGACATAGGAGGGCATGTTTGACAAACCATAGGTGGAAGTAATTAAATGGCAAAAAGAATGTTAGCTGGAGATTTCATGAAGAGCTTCGTGGAGAGTTATCTAATCCTGGCAAGCAGGAATTTATATTTTTTGCCCCCACTACTGACTTTGCAATCAGAATTTACTTTTTCCTGCTTAGTTCAAATTTGCTCCCTAGAGCCAAAAAGGCAGCTATCTTATCTAATGTTTTTGGACTACTGTGTGATATTCCTTGTGTTATAAAACATGATATGATTCATTAGTGTGAGAAAATGAAATCTTGACCCTCTTTTAATTATTAGAGATAGAAACAGAGAATTCCTTAAGAAATGGATTATCCAGTTTTGTCAAGGGAATGCCTGCTTCTTTCTGCTTATTCAAACAATTATGCTACATGCATCACAGCTTTGTCTTCTTCATGCTTTATCCTGTTTTTTCAGTCTTCTCCTTACTCATATATTCTTTTATCTTGTCATCCTCACATCTTTCTCCATATTTTTCTATCCCCTCTCTTCTATCTACAGTCTTTACTTCCTTTCATTCCACATATTCCTACTTTATTTCTTTTTACCATCCCATACTCATCTCCCTCTTTCTAAAATACAAGGCCTCCTTTCTCATCCTCTGGCCTCTCTTTTTTCCTCTCCTTTCACTCCTCTTTTTTATCTATCACTTTTCTGCTTCTCACGTTATTTTTTTTTAATTTCAAACTGATTATGTTTCTGCCTCTAATCTACTCAGTCTTTTTCAAACTTGGCTATAAATTTCCCTAACATATGTACCATTCTGGTACTTTTATACCCTTATTTCACACACTATCTGCATTTCACTTCAATCTGTTTCCTGTTACTTCTTTCCTTCACTGGTTTTCAATGCTAATTACTTCTCTCATTCATTTGTTGGCAAACACAATTATTATCTAACATGGCATTTTTCATAAGCCATTAGGTAATAATTCTTTCTTCCTAATATTACCAAATGATTAGTGTAGTACTCCATTGATATGTTATCAAGGTTCCACATGAGATTTTTTTCGTAAAAATTACCCATATGATTACTTGAATCACTTATATTTTCACTGTAACTATTTCAGTTGTATATTTCCTTGAGCTTTTCTTCTCAGGACTTCTCTGAAAAGGGGTCCTGCATGGGCTAGTCAGACTATGCAGTTTAAGAATGGAAACAAATAAATAAACACACAAACAAACAACTAAATAAATAATTCACAGAATGCCGGTAGCAAAAACACTGTTGATTGAAGCTAAAACCGTGAAGCTACCACGTCAGAATGAAAACAAGTTTTAATACGATTGCAAAAAAAGAAGTAGAAAGGAAGCATTACTCCTCCAGTCAACTCTAAATATGATTAATTCTGAGGTTTACACATGCTGGAAAAAAGGACATAGCCCCATCCTAGCAACCTTAGACTAACAAAACTAAATCTCATAGCTGTATTAAAACAAGTCATTGCTTTGGTTTGATTAGAAAATGTAATCTCATAATGGCATTTTTGCCAGCTGACATACCATGTTGGGAGAGGTGAGGTTATCAGCAGTGGACCAGCAGTAATTGGTTTAACTGGTGGAGACCAGATATATTAGTCCTGAATGTGTGCTTGTGCAATGCACATTGGAAGTTACTCTGGGAGAGTGAGTACAACTTATCAAATAACATAGCTCTCTACAGCTGTCTTAATGGTGCTATATTAAGACACCTTGATATCCTCTTAGCACACTTCCACTGACTTACACTGAGAAATTTCCATGTGGTACCCAGCCCATTGTAGTAAGTTGGATAGGTGTAGGGCAAGGTGGAGCTGATGACTGTGTAGGGACTTTGCCTGATGCTTATAACTGTAGTGAAATCCAAAAATAATAAAAAAGTAAATCAATCAATCATTCATCAGGTTCTTTGTGAGCACCATAAAAATAAACCCACATAAAGTAAAAGCAGATCATTAGAAATGCACATATGATGATTCATTAAAAACACATCTAGCAGCAGAAACACCCCACTAACTCATATTCAGCAAAAAAAAAAAAAAAAAAAAAAAATTTGCTGAACCACAAAATGCCCAGCAACACTTTTGCTACTCACTCTGTGGCTAAACTAAAATATTCCTGCTTGATTATGCATACCTTTTGCTTTGATAACAGACCCCTTGATGTAATGCATAAACATTATTTGCTTTTTTTTACTTTTTACATTGAATATACAAGTATATGCCTTTTTGTGATGGCTTGCTTTGCATAAGCAAGCCAGTACAGAGATTTGCCACAGCATCAGCACCAGGGTTTAGCAGAGGGACCTTTAAACAAAGCAGACCAGTCCATAAGAAGTATAGTCTACTGCTTAAGCAGAATGAGTGAAAGCCAACATAGACAGTAATCAGCACTAAGCTAGTGCTCAATGATGCAGACTTGGAGAAAACAAGTATTGTCACCATCAAATGTCTGTATCCATTAAAGCTATGCTTGCTTCAAAGTCAAAGTCAAAGTATACTTTATTGTCATTTAGAACTACACACGTGTAGCCTAGATGAAATTTCATGTATCAGCTCAATTCTTGAGATTACAAAGGAAGGTGAAACAACACATATAAGTAGAGGAATAAACAGAACTAACAAATACAATACTACTCCCAATGCACACAAGGAAGAATAGGCACATTTACTCACACTGATAAACAAAAAGAATTGCCTCCCTGAGTTAAACTACCCTGTTTAAAGTAATACAAAACACACTACAGACTGAAATGCCTATGTTATTTGTCTAATATGGCGCTATGGATATAATAAATAAATATTGCACTTACTTGGAATATACGTAAGTATATACTACACAAATAAATAAAAATTGACTTATTATGTGTTCAGGCCCCTGTGACTAGTGCCAGAGTTCAGAAGTCTAACCACGGTAAGGTAGCAACTGTTAGTGAATCTTGTAGTCTTGCAGCGGATGCTGCAATATCTCCTGCCCGATGCCAGATGCTTAAATAGTCCATGTGCAGGATGCATGTTTTCCTGTATTATTTTGGTGGCCTTTTGGATGCTTCTTGTAGAATAAAGATGTGTTGATGGAAGACTGAAACTGTTACCTTCTCTGCAACCCTCACGACTCTTTGTAGCACCTTCCTTTCTGTAACTTTGCAGTTTCCAAACCACACTGTGAAGTTGTAGGTGAGGATGCTGTCTATCGCACCTCTATAGAAGGTGGAGAGACTATAAAGGAGGAAGATTAGCTTTTTTCAGCCTCCTTAAATAGTGGAGGCATTGTTGTGCTTTCTTGACCAACTAGCTGGTGTTTCCTGACCACAAGATATCCTTTGATATATGTACACCCAGGAAGTTTGTACTCTTAACCCTCTCCACATTGTCACTATTGATCCTGAGCACTGGGCGGTTTGTTCTCCTTTTCCTGAAGTTGATGATAATCTCTTTGGTCTTGCTTACATTCAGGTCAAGGTTGCTCCCCTCACACCAACTAATCAGAGATGCCACCTCCTCTCTTTATGCCTTTCCATCCTCCTTTGTGATGATCCCCATGACTGTGGTGTCATCAGCAAACTTGGTGATATGGTTGGACTTGTGTTTAGCATAGCAGTTGTGGATCAGGATCATGAATAACAGAGGGCTGAGAACACATCTGCACTTTGATGTGTTCTTAACTGAACACACCCTCTGTGGTCTCTCAATCAGGAAGTCCAGGATCCAGTTACAGAGATGTTTACTGACTCCTATATGTGCCAGTTTTTCTATCAGCTGCACTGGTACCACAGTATTAAATGCAGAGCTGAAGTCTATGAACAGCATCCTCACATAGTTGTCTTTGCCCTCTAAATGCTCAGGGGAGATGTGTAGTGCTACTCATATGGCATCAACCGTGGATCGGTTAGCTCTGTACACAAACTGTAGAGGTCAAAATCATGAGGTAGGCATGATGAAAGATGTTTTTTGATGAAAGATGTTTTTTGATCAGCTGCTCAGAACATTTTATAACAATGGATGTCAGAGCAAATGGTCTGTAGTCATTAGGGCTGGAGGGAGTGGTTTCCTTAGGTAGTGACATTATGTTAGTTTCCTTGTAGCATGAGGGTACGTTTGTCATGGCAAGGGAGGTGTTAAATATTTCCTGGAGCACTGTGCATAGTTGATCCGTACAGCCTTTAAATACATCTTGCCCAATATGTTGGCTGGGCCAGCAGCCTTCCTAGGGTTCACGCTCCTTAGCTCTCTTCTTACCTCCTCTGTGCTGAGGCTGAGTACTGCATCTTTCTCATCAATGGATAGCCTTAGTGCCAACCTGTTGTTGCTTTCCTCAAATCTACTAAAGAAGATGTCAAACTGTCCAGGACGTCAATGCTGTCCTCACACTGTGCTGACTGATTTTGTAGTCAGTGATCTCCTGTAAGCCTTGCCATACCCTCCTTGCATCTTTCATGTCTTCAAAGTGGCTCTGCACCTTTCAGCCATATTCCCTCTTAGCCTCCAGAGATTACCTCTTGCTATACTTAAGACTGCTTCATTCTTAGCTCTTTAAGCTGAGTTTCTCTCCTTCAGAAGCTCATGTACCTTAGGCATGAGTCATGGCTTTATAATCTTGGTATTTATTACCCCATCACCACAGTTTTAAATGTATGCCATCACTACCTCAATGTATTCATCAATGTTCAGATGCTGATTCACTGTGGCTGCCTCCTTGAACATGTCCCAATTGGAGGGCCTCCATAGCCCCCCTCTGGCCATACCCTGATTTGTTTCTTTGTGGGTTTCTCTCTAACCAGTGCAGGTCTGTAAGCTGGTGATAGCGAGAAGGCATAATGTTCAGAGTTTCTCATTTGTGGAAGTTGCACTGCCTTATAAGCTATTTTAAGTTTATGTACACCTTGTCCAGAATATTATCACCCCTTGTAGGAATGTCCAAATACTGATGGTAGTGTGGGAGTACATCTTTCAGATCTGCTTTATTAAAGTCACCAGCTACCATGTATACAAAGCTAGGATATTTGCTTGCCTCACAGCAAGAAATTCTCCTGTTCGATTCTTGGCTTGGTTTGGGAGTGCCTTCTGTGTGGAGTCTGCATGCCCTCCCCGTGGTTGAGTGGGTGTTCGAAAGACATGCGTTGAATGGGTGTGCCTTCGTTGAAGGTTGGGCGTTGGGCTGGCAACTCGACACCATAAAAACCAACTGCCAATTATTAGCGGACCGGAGTTCTGCTGTGGCGACCCCTAACCGGGAAAAGCCAAAAGACAAACATTAGTTTTAAAGCTTTGTTAGTGTTTAAGCTTACAGTACATTAGTTTTAATGTTTTGTTAATGTTTAAGCTTGATCTTTTAGCCATGTGAGTAGTAGGTTTACTATCATTTTACAGAGGAACAGAAAATTGATTACTAGAATCCTGAGATTATTGTACTATTAAACTATAAGACTGGGACTCTCAAGAACATAAAACATGGCATATGCATATCACTGTGGCCCTAGGAATGAATGCTACAAAGGGTTCTGCATGGGAGTTTGATATTTTGGGCCCTGACTTTACAGTTTAACAGACCAATCTTTTCAGGATTCAGGCCATCCATCTTCTGGTCCTTTGCAAAATGCTGGGGGTTAGAATTCAGATGGTAAAGCCTGCTTGCTTTTGTTAGTACTGTCTCTACTTTTGTATTGGGAAATGTGAACTGAAGAAATGAATTAAGGGAAACTATAAAATTTATGATTCTTCAGACAAAATACTCTGCTTTTGGCTTTTACTCTTCTCTTATATAGTTATTTAACAGCAGCAGCTTCTGTGAATGTTTTGTTTCTTTTATGAGCTACTTAAAAGAGAACTGCCAGAGGAGCACAAGATCAGGAGACAACAAAATGAAGAGCGGAACGGTGACTTTGAACTCTTATGGAGTTTGAAATGAGGCACAAGGAGTGGTCCACTTCTCTGTAGTGATTAGCACTAATCATAACTAGAGCTGCATGATCTGTATTTATAGATATGCTGTATTTATTTTATTCTTTTTGCAAATTAGAAAGTATAGATTAGTGAAATATTAATGTATTAGGTTTACCATGTGCAATCTTTCCTTTTGAATTTGTGTATTTTCCAGGAATTGTTCTATTTTAGATACCTATTGCATGTCTGCTCTTCTTCATTTTTGCCATGTATTGCATACTTTGTGGACATTTCTGGAATGCTGGTATTATACATGGCAGTAGCAGACCTGATGGTGATATGCTCTTTGCATAGCTCTGCCATTATATTGTGAATTACAGAAAATGTTTTTTTGTGGTACACCTTAATAATATTTTAGATACTCAGATTACTCAGCATTGGTGGATGTTGTTCTGGTTAAACTTCTCTCCTCATTACTTCTTTTTTACTTGCAAATGCCAGTTTATTGTTGCACTTCTTGTACGTGTTACAGAGACATGAACTTTTGCTTACTAAATCATTTAAATATGACAAAGCTCAACAATACTTGTCTGACAGCTAAGAGGAAGAGGAATGCTACAAGACATTCTTTAGCATGTCACCAGACAGTGCAAAAGAAAAGACTGCGCATTATATCAGAGCTGGCTCTGTTGCAGGTGCTACTGTGTGTTTATTTTTGGTTTTGTTGGATTCAGAGAAAAAAGAAAAGTTGACTATTTTTTCCTCCTTTCCCCTTTCTCACAGTTTCTGCAACCTTGCAGTTCACATTTATAGTGATTAGAGGTGTAGAAGCTTGCCGATCCGTTAGGAATGCTGTCACCTGCAAGCATAACTCTCAACCTCTTAGCATAATAAATCTGGACAAACCCAAAAACTATGGGGGTACAAAGGCCCAAAAATAGGGACACTTTATAAATATTGCTCTTATAAACCTAGAAAGCTGATGAACAAAAGGCTTTACATTAGCATGCATTTTCTAATGGATATGAAGTCACTAGCTCAAATATCTTTATTTAGTGACTTCAGTCCTAAATGATTTGCCAGAAAACCACAGATCATATGAGGAACAGATAAAAAATACGAGACAAAAATGTGAACATTCTGCTTAAATCTGGAAAATTGAGAGCCATGCCTGCAAGGGAACTGTTAAGGAGAACAGTCCAGCATTTTGAGTGTCACTACATTGCGATATGATTTTTACCTAGATTTTGAATTTTTGCAATTAATCACATGCCAGTAAAACAACATGCATTTATTAACAGAAAATGCAAGAGAAAGACTGAATTGTTTTACTTTACATACTGCCAGTGATCTAAATGGTTTGCTATATCAACAAATAAACAGTGCTTAAAAATGTTGCATAGTACTTTGTCTTGCTAGATCAAATATCTGTTGAGACCTGCTGTTGCTTCAATTGTTTTTATTTCTTCATTATGTAAGAAATCTATCAGTCATAAGGAAGACAGGGATCATTTCTCTTGCATAAAGTTTGAGTAAGTGAAAATGGGAGAAGTAGCTCATTTTATGTCATACACTACCAATGATATCTAAGCTTACTTGGTGCCTGTCATTTGATCAACGGATGTCATACACTACCAATGATATCTAAGCTTACTTGGTGCCTGTCATTTGATCAACGGCACTATTAACAAGTGCTGAATGATCCTGTGATGATGTGGAATGTTACCATCTATGTCAGGGAGAGTGGGGCAATGCATGTGTAACATATGCCAGCATGGCTGGCTGGAACTTTGTGAGTAGTTTTGTGTTGTTTGGCTATCACATTGACTTGTACAGATGCTTGCATTAAAAATGTAACAACGGTGTTATTATAACTGATTAAATCTATATGTTTAAAGAAAGAATTCTGGAAGAGAAGAGCAGAAGTTTTAGAAATTGTTCTATAGCTTCCATATACTGCAACAGATTTTAGCAAAGCTCTGAGTGTGTATTGTGTCAGAGTCAGGTGATCAAATGTGATTTTGTTTTGTTTTCTTTCAAACCTGATAAAAAAGATCTGACAGTTATCCCAGTTAGTTCAGTTCAATTCAGTTCAGTTCAGTTTAGTTAGAAGCTCATCACCTTGCCTTGTGGAAGCATGCATCTCAGCAACTCATTTTGCCTTGCTATATTAATTGCATTTGCTAGGGAACAGTTATGGTTTAGACAGTCAGGACATATGGTGAAAGTAGTTTGTTTTTCTGCATCTGTTTGAATTTGTCCAACTGTGTTATTTTTATTTTTGCTGTGATTGAAACTGTGGTATTCATTGTACTTAGATATTTATTATTCTAATGTTTTCTATTTTATTATTTATTTTTAAATATTTTATAAATTTCATTTTTGCTGATCTTTTAGAAAATACCTGTAACATCTTGAGAGTACTTGTACACATTTTAGCAATGCCTTGGCAACTCTAAAAAGCCTTGCAGCTTTGGTTACACTCTACCATTTATATTAGTATTGACTTTACTCAGTATAATTGGATACCCTTGTAAGATCCTGAGAGTGGTTGACTGGTGGTGGTGTGGTTACTTTATAGTCTGAGCAGAAGGGGTACAGCTAGTAAATCTGTACTGATCTTGCCCGGGAGAGTGTGTGGGTCTGTGTGTGTGTGTGTGTGTGTGTGTGTGTGTGTGTGTGTGTGTGTGTGTGTGTGTGTGTGTGTGTATGTGTGTGTGTGTGTGTGTGTGTGTATGTGTGCGTGTATCCCTGGGATTCAATAAAGCTTTCATGGAGTGTAAGAATAGTGTAGCCGCTCCTGCATGGAATATGCCCGCTGAGCGATCCAGTAAACAAGTCTAGGGGCTTACACGAGCTTGGCAGCACTATTCTTGCATGGACACCACTGAATAATGATAATAACCTGAAAATGAGGTGAATTAGTGATTCAGTAAGCAGGTAGGCATCCGTGCAGGAATAGTGTTACCTGCCAAAATGTATTCGGCTACTAGCCTAATACATTTCTGAAAAAATCAAAACAGAGGCATGTCAGCTCAAATAAAAGCATGTATTGTAATCTTAAGGCATGCTAATGGCCAAATATATGATCATTTAAATGAAAAAGTGTTTTAATTTGATAAAAATAACAGGGTTTTTTTGGCCATTTAAGCATAGGGCAGTGGCGTGCAAACGGGATCATGCTGAAAATATAAAAAAAAGTTGAAAAGGCAATTTTAAGTGAAATCTGTATTTTGCTATTATAATCTATAGCATACAGAATCAAAACAACACCAGGGAACAGTGGTTGCTAAGGGAAAAGGCTTTGGTGTAGTGCAGTAACTAGGGATTAAGGGAGTGGGGTATGCTAATGAGGGAAATTTACTGAATCACAAAAAGTTTCTAAGTGCCAAACTGCACCTAACTGTGTAGGTACTATAAAGCAGTGGTGTAAGCAGGAGGAGCAGCAGACATGAAAATGGGCTGTGTCATGATTGGTGTAATCACATTGGAGCTCCATGGCTCCCAGATAAGCTTTGCTAAGCACAGTTAAGCAAGGGTGTGTGTCTGAGGCTGTATTGACTTATTCCATAAAATGAAGAGCGTGTTTGTGCCCAGGTTGGAGCATTTCTCAGTGTTTGCCTTAGCTAAACAGGTTTGCACAGCATGCACTGAGTCTAAAACAAACAAACAAAAAAACGGAAATAGCAGGACGGTTTACATTTGGGCACCAGGTTTGCATGGCGTGCCTTGGGGCTTAAAAGGGCTGGAAATGGGAAGGGGAAAACGAAAAAAAAATGGGAAATAGTAGAATCAAAGCAATCAATTACAAATAACATAGCTGGCAGGTGGAATGTATCATAGTCAGCCAATCATACAGGAAGAATCTGCAGCACAACAGTATAAACTATGGAAACACCTTATAGTCTGTTTTTTCACACAAACTCTGCACCATTGGTGTACACATGTGGGGAATTTTACCCAAAAAATGTTAGCGGCTGCCATTGCTTTGATCCATCAGTACATGCTAGAGGCTGAGGGCAGTGGCAAGAATAATGCGGACAACTGCCACACACTGAGGAGGAAAAGGAGGAGAACAGTGTTCAGACCCAGGGTAACTTATCAGGGGCTACATGATCTGGAGATAGTAGAGTACTACAGGGTGGACAGAGACATACTGCAGCAAATCATCGAGCTGTGCAGGTCTCAACTCAGACCCAAAGCCAAACAGAGGGGAACCCATCACAGTGGATACCAAGGTATGTATAATCTTAAGAATACTAGCTATAGGTACTTTCCAAAGACCTACTGGGGGCATCATGGGGGGGAGTGTCTTACAGGCATCCGCATCCAGGGTACTCCACCAGTTCCTGGACGCCATGCTACCGCATGCTGCTGAGCACATTTATTACCCAAACACCCGTGAGGAGAGGACCAGCAGTATGTGTCTCTTTCACCGTGTAGCAGAATACCCGGAGGTACTGGATGCGATAGACTGCAAGCACATCCACATCAAAGCCCCACCCAGTGAATAGGGTAAGGTCTACATAAACCACAAGGGCTTCCCCTCCATCAACTGCCAGGTTGTGTGCAATGTCCAGGGCATTATCATGAATGTATGTGCTGGCAGCCCTGGAAGCTATCATGATTCCCACATCTGGCATTCGTCACAGCTGTACCAGACATTTGCCAGTGGGCACATCCTATATGGCCATCTGGTGGGGGATGCTGGCTATGCACTGGAGCTGTGGATGATAACGCCCATCAGAACTGCACACACACCCACTCAAGAATGCTATAATGAGGCACATGCACAAACCAGGATCATTATAGAGCGTGCATTTTGGATGCTCAAGTCACGGTTCCACTGCCTTGACATATCCGGTAGAGCCTTGCAGTACTGTCCAGCCACATATGCACACATGTTCATAGTATGTGCCATGCTATACAATATGAGCCTGTGGAAACAGCTGTCACACGAACAGCACAGGGAAGGGTTACTCAGCCCATCACCATTAGCAAGGTCCCCACAAGTACAGAGGGACTCAGAGGAGGAGGCCCCAGACCCTGCTCCTCTAGGCAAACAGAGGTGTGCCCAGTATGCACAGGCCTTGGCAAAGAGGCAATGCGTTGAAGATACACTGATACTGCAGGGACCCAGGGACTGACACCTCTCTCTGACTCGCACACACAGTAAAATGGATGACACACATATCACATTACCTGTAACTTACCAAGTATAGGCAGTATACTGTGTGCCTCCAACATAGGCGGCCCTCAAGCACCATCCTCACAACTCCCACAGGCACAAGGTAAGTCAGTCTTCTTAATAATAAAGGAATGGATTAATATGTTTTGGTAGCATATCTATGGCAATGTTGCATGCATGTAAGGGAATGGGGTGGCTTACTGGGATAGCAGCAGACAACTGACAGCCATGTAGGACACCAGGAAATGTCTATACAATTCTGGCTTTCCCACACTATGCAGTATCATTTAAGGTGACAAATCCCACTGCAGTATATGCAGGGGGCCAACTAAGGGGGGGGGGTCATAGGTAACATGCACGGATGTCACTGTGGAGATCACATACTCACTCCCAGACTCACACAGCAAGCCATAGAAAACCATAAAGGAATGTCTGGCAAAGGCACACAAATGATGACAATGATGGAATACCCCCCTACAGACTTACATAGTGATATCACAGCAGGCCTTGCAGTTGCAGTAAGACTCCCGGAAGGGTAAGAGATCTGAAACTCAATTGTATGGCATGACAATCTAACCTGTGGTCTCTAGTGATATGCCTCAATTCTCCAAGACAGGGCACAATACTATGCTAAATGGAACCAAAATGTAAAGCAATATCAGCACAGTTTGTGCAAATGTGTACTGTTGACAGGTGTGCCCCCCACCCATATTCACATAGAAAAGCAGTAACATGTAGGTTTGTAGGGTAATAGCAGCAGAGCAGATATTGCTAGGGGTGTTTCAATCAACATGATAACTTGTTGCATGACCACAATATGCAGGGGTCAATGAGCTATGCATATGTGTGGGGAATACTTGTCAGGATGAGGCCAGCATCTTCTCATGGCTGTTGTGTCCTATTCGCCTAGGTACAGTACTGTGGTAGACAGGGCCATGTTCCACGAAATACAGTGCCAACTATTTTGCATGTCAGCTACACATATGGTGGGAGTTGTACACACTGTCCAGATGTCAATATCCATTACTGCTGGGAAGCTGGACAGGCCATGTACAGGGGACACACATGAACAGTACACAGGTTGGAGTAACCTACATAGTGCCTACCATACCTTACAACTGTACAGACCTTTTGCAGAATGTACACAGGTTTGCATCATATCTATGGTGTCTTTATTCTGGAATAGTGATGGTCTGGCAAATCATTGGCAAACCACAAAACTCTAAAGTCAGAATATATTGATGGATTATAGTGTCTCATACTTCATACCCCATAGAAAAATGCATGCTAATGCAAAATCTGTTATTGTATCACCCTTCCAGTTTGGTAAGGCCAATAGTTAAAATGGTCTGTATATTTAGGCCTTTGTCACCTAAATGACTCATGGCTGTGTCCAGCTGTCTGGCTCATATATGTAGAGAGGTATGGTGTCTAGTAGCACAGTAGTGTGTTCTGTCACTTACCATTGTCACCCCAGGGGGGTCCACTGAGTGGCAGCCTGGGAACAAATGAGTGACAGAACGCACTGCCTTGCCACAGATAGCCTGCAGCAGTCTTACATGGCCTACATGCCTCTGGCAAAGGGCCATGCCTCACCCATAGTGCCTTTGTAGGGAATGTCATGGGGTCCATACTACCAACATAATACAGTCAACAAAATGAAAATGGTAGTCCATGCCGCTAAATGTTAGTAGCATACCTCTCAACCTCATAGAGGAAGAAATTTGGACAAAGTCATACATAATGATGGGATAAAGGCCCAGCTATAGGGACACATTTGAAATATTGCTCTCATAATGTTAGACAGTTGATAGAATAACAGAGGGGGTGTGTAGTAGCATGGATGTCATGAAGAGTCTGAAGTCTGAAACTCTAATGTTCTGTCAGTATTCCCTGACTGCAACCCTGACTGATTTGCAACAAATGTGCTAGAAAACCACAATGTTAAAGGAAACTGACCAGATATATGAGGTATGCATCTGGATAATCTATGAGAATCAGTACAGTTGACAGGTATGGCCAAACCAGGATATGATCTGTCAGGTAAGAAGAATACTGCTCAACCATGAGATCCTCAGCCAGCATATCACCAAGGTGATCAACCTTTTACACAGCTTCATCAGTCAATTGGCTGTAGCCACACCTCTCAAGTGGCCATATTGTTCAAGAATGTCTTGCCTTTACCTCATAATATAGGTCTGTGCATCATCCAACTTATATTTCTCTGGTAAAAAAACTGTGATGATCCAATGATATTTGTTAGTAGGTAATGACACAATACAGTACAGTGTCAAACATAAAATATGTCAGAAAATGTCTGCTAAAACAAACCCTGTCACTCAAGCAGCTCATACATTGATAACAACAATAGTTACAGTACCCCCCCTATATTTGGCCCATTGGTTCCCCATACTGGCAGCCTATCTTCAGATATCTAGCACAAACAGGTTGCAAGGTATGGCTGTGCACATAACACCCTGGACTGGAGTACAACTATCCCTGGAATGGATTCCTACACTTACTATAGAAGGCCATACTGAGCATGCTCCTACACTTAGAAAAGTGAAGGCCATGTCTGAAAGCACATCTGGTTATATATATTTCTGTATCATGCAAATGTCTTTGCATACACACAGCTATGTAAACCTAACTGTCTCCAAATACACACACACACACACACACACACACACACACACACACACACACACACACACACACACACACTCATCAGACAGGATCACTCACAGCCAGCTGCAGGTGGCACATATGTGATATATCTGAATCTGTTGTGTGTGATACACACAAACACACATATATATGGGCAACATATTACAATATGTCAAGCATACACACATATAGACATGGGGAAGAGAGGGACAGACAGTGATAGAGTGAGACACACAGGGAGACACACACAAACAGTGAATCATACACAGGGATACACTGAATGGTATAGAGTGATGTCCTGCTGCAGACAGTTGCATAACAGTTGTAAACACTGGCATGTGCCAGCATGAAGATGAGATTCATTGTCTGATGGTACTGAGGTTGGGGTTAGAATAACACATCACCTACCTTTGATGTTTGTGTGTGTGTGTGTGTGTGTGTGTGTGTGTGTGTGTGTGTGTGTGTGTGTGTGTGTGTGTGTGTGTGTGTCTGTAGGTATTATGATGCCTGACCCACCCAATACACTTCCCCTTTTCCCTATTATAGAACATCTACCTTTGGACTGGCTTCAGTCATGTAAGCTCCACAGTGCATGTAAAAGCAGTGTAACACTATCATACAAATAACTAGATGGGTAGGGGTTCCAATCATAGTCCTGAAATATGTAACAGTGGTTGTGAGTTGGGTAGTGTGGGGGTGCATGTGTGTAGGAATAAATGTTTTAGTCCATTCCCACCCAGTATACCAGGTTGGAATATCACATCATCTACCTGTGTGTGTGTGTGTGTGTGTGTGTGTGTGTGTGTGTGTGTGTGTGTGTGTGTGTGTGTGTGTGTGTGTGCATGTGTGTGTGTGTGTGTGTGTGTGTGTGTGTGTGTGTGTGTGTGTGTGTGTGTGTGTGTGTGTGTGCATGTGTGTGTGTAGGAATAAGTGTTTTAGTCCATTCCCACCCAGTACACCTCCCATTTCCCTTGTTCAAACGATCTGCTGAAGTAAGTCATTGTAGAAGTACTGTTGGAGTGACCTTTACACTATAAGCTCTGTGGTGTGTGCAATAACTGCATAATACTATAATACAAATAACTAATTAGGTGGGGGTTCTAATCTCAGTCCTGGCAAATGTAAAGGTTGTGTGTGTGTGTGTGTGTGTGTGTGTGTGTGTGTGTGTGTGTGTGTGTGTGTGTGTGTGTTTGTAGGTTAAAGATTTTGAGCCTGTTCACAACCAGTACACTTCCCATTGCCCTAGTTTAGCAGTCCTGCTGATGTCAGTCACCATAGAAGTACCTTTCGTCAGGTGTCAGCTCTATACGCCCTGTGGAACGTGTGATAATTGTGTAACACTATAGTACAAATAACTAGCTAGGTAGGAGTTGTAATCTCAGTCCTGACAAATCTAAAAGTGTATGTGTCTGTGCATTTGTAGTTTTAAGATTTTGAGCCTGGTCACTCTGTAAACTTTCCATTGCCCTACTTTAGCAGTCCTGCTGATGTCAGTCACCTTAGAAGTACCTTTGGGTAGCCCTATAAGTTCTGTGGCACCTGCGATAAATGGGTAACACTATAGTACACATAACTAGTTAGGCAGGGGTTCTAATCTCAGTTCTGGCAAGTGTGTGTCCACTTTATAAAGGCCGCTGTTCACATCCACCATAGAGGTATTTGCGGATACTCTTCAGCCCTATAAGCCCTGTGTCGCATGTAACAGCATGGAATGAATAACATGATTGGCAAGTCTGATAATGTCAGTACTGGCAATTGTGTGTGCATTGGTATGTATAGCAATGTTTGTGAGTGTGTAGAGTCATAGGTGACTGTATAATGAGTCCTCCACACCCAGTACACACTCCATTGCCATACCTCATAAGGACACATGATGTCATTCCCTTTACAGGTACCTGGGAACAGCTATCACATTATTAGTTCCATGCCACCTGTGATAAGCTCATAACACTGTAGTACCACTAAGTAGATGGGTAGGGGTTTCAAACACAACACTGGCAACTGTGATCCTTTATGTGTGTGTGTGACTGTCTGTGTGGGAGCAGTATTTTCTGTGTGTTTGGTCAACCCATTTTTTTCTGGGGTGTTGGTTTTACCAATCTGAGGTGTGTCCTACCCACTACACTTTCCATTGCCCACTTCACAAGGCCTGCTGACGTCAACCACCATGGACTTACCTGTATACACCCCTCAGCCATATCAGCTCTGTGGCACATGCAATAACTGTTACACAGACCTGGTAAATGCGTATGTTTACAGCTGTACTTCGGCTGTGACATGATCAATGTGTTACCACTCTGCCATACCCCCATTGCGAATTTCTGCAGGACCACCTCCTGCTGATGCACACACACCTAGAAGACAAACAGAATACATCATGTGAGACTACATTCAGTCAGCGTTACTAACACCAATAATGCATCATGGTTGAAAAGGTACATACACTCTGAAGTGTACCCATTACAATTGCAAGCTGACAGCAACTTACACAGCATTACATAACTAAACTGTACTTAATTCACCCTGTGCATCAGAACATATTAGCATGTCCCTGCATCACTCATATGGATGATAGGGATTTGGCACAGGTAACATCATATGCACAGGGTGTTGTCTGGGTGTGTCAGAGGCCTAGGCTGAGCATATGGTTGACATCATGTGTGTGTGTTTGGAGAGGTGTTTTCTGAATGGTGCAGAGGTGGTGTGTGTGTGTCTGTAGGTGACCTGACTGTGATGGTGAAGTGTGTGTGTGTGTGTGTGTGTGTGTGTGTGTGTGTGTGTGTGTGTGTGTGTGTATGTAGATACACAGTCACGCCATGTGGTTACCCTACACAGGGGTATGTTGGACAGCTGTGGACCGCACAAGGCAGGCTGTAAAGTTCACCATCTCTGGCCATGGACATGGGAACTGGTCATGCCAGGGGTCTCATTGGCACCACCAGGCCCAAGGTCAGATGGCGTACTGCTTCCTGATGGTGACTGCTGTCTGCTGGAACTGTGTCCCTGACGGGACCAGCCGGGACCATGTGCCCATGGCCTGGTCTGTTGTGTTGTGGACACCTCCCCCCTTCAGTAGTGCTGGTGGTACTGCCACTATAGGAGTGTGAAAGTGAATGGCCCCATAGACTCTTAGCTGATGTTGGTGCTGCCCTAC
Source organism: Protopterus annectens (assembly GCF_019279795.1). Taxonomy (NCBI): domain Eukaryota; kingdom Metazoa; phylum Chordata; order Ceratodontiformes; family Protopteridae; genus Protopterus; species Protopterus annectens. The sequence continues at coordinate 1,648,436,990 of NC_056743.1, read as the reverse complement.
GTCCACATGGCCAACTCCCATCCACCACTACATGCTCTAGCACAGACATGCCATGGTTGAGGATTGCAACGTCTCACCCCCACCATCTATTCATGACCTCAGTATTTTGACATGTGGCCTCAACAAGGTGATGCATGTCATCACATCAGCCAGGAAGAGTTGCATCCAAGACCCTGAGTATTTGTCTGGTGTTGTGTTCACTACATGCCTGTGTATCTATGACAGCCTGAAACATATGTCTGGTGACACCTGCTGTGGCACTTGCAACAGTGGATTGATGGGTCATAGTCTTCCTTTGGGCAACCCTGTCCATCTGCCTGTGTGGGACCTTGCCTGCACTCTGGCTATGGCTAGTGGCTATGCTTATACTTACGATAGTCACCACACTAGCCTCTTCCATGCCACCACCTCCCAACTGTTTACTATCTGTGGCAGCTGGGGATGGGGTATGTGTGGGCATTGTGACTGTGTGTGGTGACATTGTGCATGACTGTGTGATGACAACCAATGGCACAGATTCAGCCCCTGACAACCCCACATGTGCCCCATTATGACCACCATCATTGTCAGAGTCTGCAGAGACACTGACATCAGATTTTGAGCGGGAGGGACCACGACCACCATGTCCACCTGTGAGGGGACGACAACATATGTAAATTAATGCCTGCACTTTAAGGTTTTCTGGTATACACACACACACACACACACACACACACACACACACACACACACACACACACACACACACACACACATACAAGTGCACACACACACACACACCACACACACACACACACACACACTCACACACACACACACGCACACACACACACACACACACACACACACACACACACACACGCATTAATGCACACACAAACACACACACACAGACACATACAGGTGAGGTGGCACAAAGGCATTACACAGACTTCACAATAGCCAACTGGTGACATTCAGGACACAGTCAGACCACAACATACACATTCTGGACAGGCCCCCAACATCATGCAGTGCAGCCCTTTCCACTCAATGTTACTACTAATATATACCTCTGGGATATGCGAGTAGTGTTAGTAGGTGATGGGCCTTCAGCTAGCACACACTGCAGCCATGTACACATTATTGCTGTTCATCTGTATAGCACAGTGCCAACTCCTACAGAGCATACCTCTCAAATGTACAGAGTTTCACTGAATGTGTTGATGTGTGTTTCATATATGTGGTCTGTTCCTCATAAATCCTGTGCTTGTCTGACACATTACTGGGATGATCTGAGGACTGGTGTCACTAATTAATGACATGGTTTCAGTTTCACACTTCAACACCTACAGTTCATGTATGTTAAAACAAAACCAGTTACACTAACAACCTGCTAAGCTTACAGTAGATATAATAAGTGTACACACCCCTGTTAACATGCCAGGACTTTCTGATATATAACATGAAATCACAGAAACCATGTCATGACATTTCCCACCTGTAATGTGACTTATAACCTGGGTAATCCAATTGAAGAACAAACACATCGGTTAGGGGTAACATATAGGAGGTGAAATATGTACAGTAGGCTGGTTGCATGAGTGTGCACACCCTTAAATGAATACCTTGTTAAAGCATCTTTTGATTTAATAACAGTAGTCAGTCCTCTTGGGAAGGTGTCTATCAGCATGGCATATCTCAACAATATTTGCACACTCTCCCTTGAAGAAGCTCTCCAACTATGTCAGATTGTGAGTGCATCTCTTGTGCCATTTGTTGTGATGTGGATGTTTGGTTTGGGTGATTGTTGTGAGGAAAGGTGTACTTCCTCTTCATCTACAGCTTTCTAGCAGACACATGACAATTTTGGGCCAAAAGGGACTGGTATTTGGAACTGTTCATAATTCCTCTCCACCTTGGCTAAAAGCCCACGTCCAGCATATGAACAGCAACCCCAAAACAGGACACTGCCATCACCATGCTTCTCCATGGGGATAGTGATCTATTGGTTATGCACAGTGTTGTTATTGTGCCAAACCAACCATTTAGAATTGTGGCCAAAATGTGCAACCTTGGTTTCATTACACCATAACATATTTTCCCACATGCTTTTGGGAGACCTGATGTATTGTACTTGAGAATTTCGCCAGACCTGGATGTTGTTCTGTGTGAGAAAAGGTGTCCATCTTCCAAACCTACTCCATAGGCCAGACATGTGGAAGATATGGAAGATTGTTGTCACATGTAGTACACAACCAGTATTTGCTGGAGATTCCTGCAACTCCTTTACTGTTGCTGTAGGTCTTCTGGCAGCCTCCTTGACCAGTTTGGGTCTTGTCTCTTCAACAGATTTGGAGTGATATCCTCTTCTTTGCAATGTTACTGATGCCCTGTAATTCCACCACCTTTTGATGACTGTCTGCACTGTGTTCCATGGCATATACAATGCTGTGGAAATGTTTTTGTGCCCTTCGCTGGGCTGATACCTTTCAAAAATGAGATCCCTTTTCTGCTTCTAAAGCTCTATGTGAACCATGGCTGTTGCCTTGGCAGGCGACTGAGTAAATACCAGGTAAATCCTGGTTGGACACATGACCATTATTTGCTGTTAATCAAGGAGTCTTTGTAATTGATTGCAGGTGACATCCCAAGAGGATGTAATGCTGTAATTATATCAAAAGCTGCTTCAACACAGTATTAGCTTCAGCCTATGCACACGTATGCATCTAGCTTCTTGTAAAATTTTCATTTGTCATAATTGTTCCACTGACAGATTTGTTAGTTTTACAACTGAATTGTACAGGTTATAGGTCACATGAGAAGTTGGAAGAGTTTGGAAATGTTTTATTGTGCTCTCGTTTTTGTATATCACAAATAACTGGCATTTTAACAGGTGTGTGTACACCATTTATATGCACCGTATAACACTAATTTATAAATACGTCCCTAGTTTTGGGCCTCTGTCCCCCCTTTTTGTCAGTCTTTGTCCAGATTTCTTGCAATGACAGGTTGTGAGATATGCTACAGATATGTTACATCTACTGCATATAGGCTCCTGTGATGACCACTATGATGCAATGCAGTTAACCCCAACACAAGTGAACATGCAGATATCACAATATGGTTGAGAATAACAATTGTGTGCATGGTAAAATGCATGATCTTAACATGCTTGGAATACTGGTGAGCCACAACAGGACAATCCCATACTCACCAGCTTCAGGTTGCTGTCCCACATCCAGACTAGAGGTACCTATGTAGTTGTGGGGGAAAGGTATTGTCAGCAGACTCACATTTGGCATTTGTACAAGATGAATGCTACTTTCCTGGACATGTTCAGTACAAGCTCTGATAGTACACAATTTGCTGTCCTTCACCATAGATGTACACTTGTGTGCATTACTAAACCCCACCCACAAATACAGTTTGACCTCACATATGCATCCAGATACTCTACAGAAGCCAGTATGACTGCCATATGATTCAATTGATGTGCACTGTGGCCTTACCTGGACGCTCCTCGTCTGTTGCCTGGATGCCACCCACCTCCATGACTTGTGTTTCTTGTGTTGGCTGGTGTGTTGGGGCTACATCAAAGTTGGCAAAGAGTTCCTCTGTTGCTGTAAGTGGGGCCTGTGTGGCAGGGCCCCCACCTGTAGTGTTACGGTCCCTGGCCACTGCAGCAGCCCTTTTCCAGGCGCAACATATCAGGTCAGTCACACAATGTCGAACCTAATCGTATGTGTGGCCATGGCAGCCAGTGTTGTTCACCCTGTGGACCAGCTCATCTCACAGGGCAGTCCACTCGCAGATCCCGTGACCTATTGCCAAACATCACCCCATAATGCCAGATGATTAGGTTAATGATAGCCTCATTTCCAGCTTCAGAGTACTGTGGCTGATGGACATGTGGCATGTCACCTGGAAGACATAAACAGGGAAATACATTACAGGGCCTCATACATTGGTCAACATTCTTTACAGAACCTAAACATTAACATTTTTTACCACTAGCCACCAAGTACAACCACATCATACCCCTGTCATCTATCAGCACAGTATGAGCTTGCATTACACTCCTGGTCCAGATGTGTCATGTTCCCCCGAATGAGAGCTAGTAAATTGCATAGTCCAACATTCATCTTTCACATTTGTGTAGAGGGATAGCAGTGGCCATCTTTCTTACAGATGGGATGGCAATGGCACTCAGGCTTTGCTTGAGAACAGAGTGTAATGGCACTGGAAGCATATGCCTGAGTTCATGTAGGATGCAGACAGGGATATTATCAAGTCCCATGGAGACTTATATTGTTGCCTTTGAGCAGACATTATGTACCTGCTTCCTGATAATGAGGGTAGGGGTGTGGGTGCTGTGCATATACACCTATACTGATGGTGGGACAGGGCAGATGTTTTCCCTTAACCTATCTGCAGCAGGATGGCTATAGCTATGCTGTGTGTGTATGTGGTGTTATTGACCACCAGTACAGGGTGGGTTGGATTGTTGCCTCTGAGATGGAAGACATATGTGAAGACAGTTTTGTGATTGGCCTTGGTGGATGTGTCCAATTTGTACCCATAGTTAGCCTTACAGTGACACAGCTGCGACCTTATATGCTTGTTCAGACAAAGACTGACCTGCTTCCAAGTCGGTGCCTGCTCCTAATTGTCCTTGTACAGTCAATATAGTGACCAAGTATATGATTTGTGTATTGCTTCTGTCCACCAAAGGGGATTAGTCCACCATGGTGGAGATAGGTTTTACAAGTCAGTTGTTGCTGAGTCCATACAGCTATGTGGGTACTTATATAGCTGTTTGTAGTAGGCATGGACACATGGTCATAACACAGTTGGACACCTCTCCAGTTTCAACTGGATAATCATGCTTATTCTAGTACCCATGTTTGTGTCAGGGCATTGGAATAAACAGTAGCTGTGGAAATCTATGTCAGTTGGATGCACTGAAATTAAGATTACGCACTTGTACAACATGTATAGCTTATTTACCTGATGTTTTGCATCTCAGGTCTGTTGTTTTGAGGCTTCCAGCTACACCTACTCATACATACATGTGCAGAGGTAATACCTGATATACATTTCTGTTCTATGTCAGTATGGCACCCTGTATTTACACTCTTCATTTGGTCAAATTACACTTAGTTGAAAATGATACCAGGCATTGCACTTCACTGAAAGCTTACTTGACTGAAAGCTCACTTGGTCGAAGTTCCTTTGGTCGAAAATGGAATATAGCCCCTGCCCCACTGCAATGCAACACTGGTGTGAGAATATTAAATAATGGGGGGTGTGGGGGGCATAGCCCCCCCACATAATTTTAATGTATTTACTGTTATAAGAAGGTATTTCCATTAGAAATGCATTGATATATATATCTTTAGTAAAAAATGTTGGCATAATGTGGGGGGCTGTGCCCCCCACACCCCCCTTATTTAATATTCTCACTCCAGGGTTGCACTGCAGTTGGGCAGGGGCTATATTCCATTTTCTACCAAATGAACTTTGAACAAGTGAGCTTTCATTCAAGTGAGCTTTCAGTGAAGTGAACTGCCTGGAATCATTTTTGACTAAGTGTAATTCGACCAAATGTATGGAATCCTTATGTATATATGAATATGTGGATATATATATATATATATATATATATATATATATATATATATATATATATATATATATATATATATATATATATATATATATATATATATATATATATATATATATATATATATATATATATACACACACACACACACACACACACACATATATATATATATATATATATATATATATATATATATATATATATATATATATATATATCTCCATACATATATATCTTTATATGTACCTGAGTGGTTCCACAGAGCTTTTTCCCTGCTGTTGAATGAGTCTACTGCATGATATGTTTGATAAAGCTTTAGCAATTCCTACAGCTCGAATGGTACACTGGTAGATACTGGTAGATACACTAGTACACTGGCTGATTTTATGCATGCCATGTACTTTATGTATATCATCCTGTTACAAAGAGTATAGTGATTGGATACAAGACAGTTTATAAGATATTATTGACTAGAATAACTTCTGGGTTGTATTGGCGATATTTTTACAGTTTGATTATGCACGGCAGGATTGCTACATAGGTATTTTTATCTTAATATACTGGACACATGGAAAATTATTCTGCATTTTTTAATTTGTGATTAACATGTATTTTAAACTTAGGATGTCAACAATTTATTGATACATAATATGTTTTCCTCAGGAATAAAATGATTGGGCAAATCTATGACGATCTACCCATTGATTCGCCAGTAAGGTTCAATGCTGATTGGATGAGGGACAGATGTATGTGGGTTTTATTGTATGCCTATAGGAATGTTTTTATTGGTTATATTAAGAGGGTGTGTATAATTGATGCAGTTTCATTGGTCAATTAGTTTTTTTAAAAGGAATTTTGTTTGAAAATGTTTTATCTGATGAAGTTCTGTTGGTTACGGGATGAAATCCTGTATATGCGAATAAAAGGATAGATATTTTGACTTCAGCAGTTACTTGTGACTTCATTTCAGTGGACTTGGGCAATTTATTTCTGGAGAAATTGTTCGTGCTTGCTTTTTGGATTTCCTTTGTGGTTTTCTTTCTGCTTGATTTGTTGGCCATATATATGAGGACAGAGCCTGGACATGCTGTGGAAATCTGTACAATTGGGGGTCTGAGTATGTGTAGCAATTGGTAACAGACTGTCAGGATTGTGTAGCAGTGTAGTGTGTACATGTTTGTTGTGCTGTGTAGGGAGGAGGATACGTTTAAGTGTCATGGCTCCTTTTCTATCTGATTGTGCTTGCTGGTCCAGTTTCTGGTGGTTGATCAGCTGTATATGTTTGTAGATGCAGACTGAGACATGTTCCGTACCACCACAGGAGTCAGACTACACTGTGTGACTTGGGGAAGTATATATGTAGGGGTACTTTGTGAGTGTCAAACAAGATATTCATGTTCACACAGTCATTATACTGTACTGTTCATTTGGCTTACAGTATGTCACTGTGACTGTGTTGAAATTGGTCGTGGGTATGCAGGCTCACACCGGTGACTGTAGATATTTCAGATATGTACCTATTGTCATGTCTTTCTCCCCCCACTTTGTCAGGCTTGGTCCAGATTTATTGTACTAAAGGGTTCTGAGCATACCTCTCAGCTGGACGGATTGTTGCATCCAGGTTTATTGCTCATATTTTGTCTCTGTTCAATGATTTATTTTAATTTCTCTGGTAAATCATTGAGATGATCTGGAGTGCTATCAGTAAATGATGAGAATAATTTAAGTTCCAGACCTCATATCCTTTATAACATGTATGCTGAAACAAACCCTGTAACTCCAGCAACTTTCAACATTTCTAAGGGAAATATTGGAAATATTGTCCCTAGTTGTGGCCTACTGTCCCCCCATTCTTAAAGCCGTGGCCCAGAGCATATGTGTATATAAATATATATATATATATATATATATATATATATATATATATATATATATACATATATATATATATATATATATATATATATATATATATGTATATGTACATACATATATATATATATATATATACACACATATATATATATGAATATATATATATATATATATATATATATATATATATATATATATATATGAATATGTATATATATATATATATATATATATATATATATATATATATATATATATATTTTTCATATACATATATCTCCATGCATATATATCTGCATATGTATATATAAAAACCTGAGTGGTTTCACAGAGCTTTTTCCCTACTGTTGAATGAGTCTACTGCATGATATGTTTGAGAAAGCTTTAGCAATTCCTGCAGCTCGAGTTATACACTGGTACATTGCTCTGACTGTAGGGAGTGGGTTCATGGGTTTGAGACTTGGCAGAGCTTATTGTTTTGTTACGAGTCAGAACAGTGGCTGATGAGGACAGAGTGGTTAAAGCAGTTTTAAGCAGCTTTTTTTGCCGCTTACACCCGGTCTAATTCCTTTAAAAGAAAAGAAAAAGGCGTTATAGGAAACTCTTGAGAAAGGGGCATGCAGAGGGACAAACAATATGAAAGATAGCTAGGGATGTGCAGGATGGTTGTAAGGAGGGTCCATAGCTGCCATTTGTTAGACAGCAACAGCTGTGCATTTGTATGGAATTTGGAGGTGAATTTTGGCACTCAAATTACAGGGAGAGGGGTGGGACAACAGAAATGTGTTGTCAAGCCATTTGGATGAGATTACATTTGTCCAGTGGACACCTGTGCAAAATGAACAGCTATGTATGGGGCAGTAATATTTTGGGGGACAGATGCCCTTTTTTTCTTCATTAAGGTGAGAGTGTGATGTTGGGTAAGGATTGTTGGTACATCTGGGGAGGTAGGTTGGGTAGGGAGACAGACAAGACACACAGGACAGCAGACAGGGTTGGTGTATGACACATGTAGGGGGTAAACACCTTGGACGGTGAGGGTGTTTGGGAATCAGAGGCCCATGATCCTCCATATAGATATGGTGGGACTGACATTCTCACCTGTGGCCAATCATGACTGCAGCTTCACAGATCCAACGGGGCTATTGTCCTGTACCTCACATACATATATCTCATACAGCAGAGGGCCCCAGACCAATCTTTGGGGTACACCGTTGTGGATGGATGTACTATTAGAGTTGGGTTCTACTATTTTGACTGAGTAGCTACTATCATTGGGCCAGTTAGCTACCCATCTGGTAACCTACAGTTTGGTGCCTAGCTGTGTAGGCTTATGTATCCCGTCCACCTGGGGATTAGTGTGAGATGATTGGGCTAGGTGACAGTAGGCAATGTTCACCATTTTCCCCTCATCCCTGTGTTTGTTGACCACTGCAGAGAGGTCAGTCAGGTTTCACAGGCCTAATCTCCCTTTGACAATACCATGGTGTGTGGGCCTAGCCATTTTGATGTTGCCAATGTCCCTGTTCATAATGTCCTCTATATCGCCTCCCATGACCTTGCAGACCAGTCTACTTAGGCTGATGTGCATCATAATGGCTGCGTAGGTGCAATACTCCACCTTTGTGTATAGGGATGACAGTGGCTGTCCTCTGTACAGGTGGGATGACACCAGTGCTCAGGCTGTGGTTGACTACAGTGCAGAATAGATCTGACAGCCCATGCCTGTGTTCATGTGGGATGCAGCCAGGGATGGTATCATGACTATGAAGACCTCTGTGTGCTGCCTATGAGAAGACATTATGGACCTGCTTCCTGAAGATGAGGGAAGGGGGGCAGGTGCTGTACATGCACATGTGTACCACTGAGGAAACATGGGGTGGTATTCACACTTCTCCTGTCTGCAGCCAGTTGCCTATATCTCTGCTATATGTGCATGTGTTGTTATTGACCACAACTACAGAGCAGATTTGTGTGTTACCTCTGGAATTGCAGACACATGTGTGGAAGGCCTAGTGATTTTCCTTTGTAGATGTGTCTGATGTGCCCTGAAAGACAGCCTTAGGATACATCTTCTGTTCCATTATTTGCTTGTACAAACCAAGGTAACATTGCTTCCGATGAGGCACCTGTTCCTTCTTGGCCCGTCCAGCAATTATTTCCACCTATTATGGTATTTGTGTATTGCTGCTGTCTACCACTGGCGTTTACCCTACCTTGAGGGGGATGATGTTGTCTTGTCAGGTACTGCTAAGCCCATACAGCTATGTGGGTGCCCACATAGTATTGTGGTGTGGGCCTGGACATTGCTGCTAGTTCCAACAAATGGGACGTTGGCTGTACAGATGCTTCTACCTACTCTGAGAAGATTTATAGTCATCTGTGTACAGTTCATTCTATTTGACACTATAAAGGGGGGGAGCAGGGGAGATGGTGACCTGAACAGTAATGGCTATGTGGTCAGATCACAACAAGGAAAATGCACTGTATGAGTGTTACAGTGGCTACTCATGTTGGTTAGGACTAGGTAAATGAGATTCCCACCTGCTGTAGGAGTGTTGACTGGCTGATCCATTGCAATGGCATTGACAAAGCCAAGGAATCAATGTGCATTCATGTTCCGGTGACATAGATCAGGCACACTGTGGTTGAGTGTTTGAAATCACCCAGGAGCAGGGTAGATGATTGAATCCTGACAGATTCCAGCAGGTCCCAATAAGTATGGTGGGTGTCCATAGTCATTGTTGGAGGCCTGTAGCTAGCTATGACTTGAGTAGGTGTTTTGTCAACTGTTAACTGCACTTGGGATGTCACCCATGCAAAATACTATTTGTCCAGCCTGGAAGTGTATATGTGCAGGCTAATGTCCAACACTCCACTTCCTGTGGCTTTGCAGGCTTCCATTTGGGGTTTACATGTATAATGGGATGAGTGACCTGGAAAGGTTGGTGTGCCCTCCACAGCTAGAAATCAGGCATCAGTGACTGCACAAATGTCAGCATCCTAAAGGACAAGGTACGCTTGCATTGACATGGGTGTCATGGTAAAACACCTAGCTCCTGTTAAAGCAAAACATCTGCACAAAAGCACACATCAATGGTGGGTAAAGGCAGATAAACAGTGTCACTTTATGAATCTAGCTGAAACACACTTAGTTGCAAGCAAATATGGTGTCACATTCAAATGTGTACTCTGCAGAATATGACATCTGACAGTGGAATGTATGCTAATTTGTTATGACTTCAGTCTTTAATGTTTTGCCAGTGATGTGCCATACAATACTCAAATGTCTGAGGCATTGACTACAAATATGAGACAGACATGTGTTCAGTCTGCAATACTCTGGACAGTTGTCAGGTAAGGGCTCAGTATATCACATACAGGTCAACATACACATCTGCGCCTGTCATGTAGTATGCAAATAACCTATGTACATCTCTTACATTTGTAAGACAATCATATGTATCAGAGTAGCATTCACAGGTGACATATGAGTAATTACAACATCTCAGGCAGCTGTTCTATCAGTGACACACTCATTATTGGACAATAGAGACCCCAGTAGTAGTCAAACATGACCTTTGCTGGGGTGACTCTGGGGCCAGAGATGTGCTCCATGTCAATGCAGGCAGGGTACGCAGTAATGACCATAGGTGCTGGGCAGCAGCATGTGAGTCCAGCAGGTCTTGTTGCATCATGTGTTTAATGTCCCATTTGACATTATTGCATCCCCCCTTCTGCATTCCATTACATGCTTACATGATTTACATACCTGTTATAATGCTCACGAGTACCCTCACAACAATGCAAATGGTTAGGTTTGCATTGTCTCAGTCTGTCTTTGTGTAGATGGGTTGAAACCTGTGTTGCATAGGCAGCAGCTTGCATTTTGTAGGTACTGCTCATGAGCAGGTGATATCCTGTGCACCAGTTGGTGTTTCCCACTTGCTACCTTCATCAAGCTGTGTTGTCTTTCCTTTTGTCAATGGCATAGCAACACAGTGCTGTAATTACAGCCTTCATGTGTGCTTTGCCCATTTTCCTTCCCTGTGTGGAGGACATTATGGAAGTGTGGGGGCTACAGCTTCATAGACAGTAGGTGTGAATACCTCTCAGGAGATTACATGTGGAGATAGCCAGGCAACATGGGGAACAAAGCTCCAGAATTGGATACAGATTGTAAGTCAGTAGTACTGTTATACAGATAGAGGGTTGCTAATTTAGCAAGGTTCATCTGGACATGCATTTTCTGTGTGACTTGACATCTGACAGTGATATCTCTGACATACCTATAAACTGTCCTGATGTCCACACACTGCCCAGGGGTTCACCTGTTATGCTTGGTCTGATCGTAAGACATCTGTTTTTTGTAGAAGCAGTGGGATACTGTGAGGATTGTGGTCAGAGTAACTATTGACGTCCATTGGTGTTTCAGACATCATATCCTTCAGGGATGTTATGTTACAACAAAGCCTGTAACACTGTCAACTGTTTCGGTTTGTAACACTATAATGTGAGATATGTCCTTTTTCCGGCCTCTTGTCCTCCAAGTATGTCATGCTTTGTCCAGATGTCTTGCAGTAAGAAAGTCAGGGTTATGTGATATCATTATTTATTGACTGCACTGAAGGTCTCATCCCATTGACTTAGTAGACTCCTGGAAGTGGTATGCGGCAGTGGACATTCTGTGCAAATCTGTACATATGAGAGTTACGTATGTCTGGCTATTGTGAAGCAACTGCCAAGATTGCATAGCAGTGTTGTGTGTAGATGTTTGTTTGATTGGGTAGGGAGAGTACCAGATGTGAGTGTCACAGATCCTTTTTCTATCTGACTGTGCATGCTGCTACAGCTGCTGGTGGTCTATCAGGTGTGTATGTTTGGTGGACAGACTGAGAAAGGTCCTGTAACATGTCAGGACTCCCAGTACACTGTGAGCTGGGCCTGTAACTGTCAGTGTATTGTGTGACTGGGAATTAGCATATGTTTGTTCAAACAGTTGTTCTACTCTAGAGTTCATTTGGGGTACTGGTATGTTGCTGTGACTGTGGTGGAAATGGTTATGGGTGGACATTTATGCACCACTATCTGTTTTTTCCTATGGTTTCATCCCTATAGTACATGATATTTTGGGATATACACAGGTAATTGGCCAGAGCTGATTTGGGTTAGTGTCATTTTGGTCTTATTGTGGTTCAGAAGGTGCTAGGTGACATGGTTGGTGGCTGTCATGGGTTTTTCCATTCTGTTACATGACTGTGGTCATACCTCTCCACTGTCCAATGTCTAGACACTGTCCTGATGTATGACCCTTATGTTTTGTCTGTTGGCCACAACAATTGTGGGTTTCTGAGAAATAACTGGGATGATGTGAGAACTGGCATCGGTATATTTTGGCATTCATTTGTGTTTCAGACCTGGAATCTGTCTGGCATTGCATGTAAAAGCACACCATGCCACTCTAGCAGACTTCTACGCTATGACAGCTATATTTCAAATATGTCCCTATTGTTTGCCATTTACCCCCCCCCCCCCACATTTGTCAGGCTTTTTGCAGATATGTTGCAGTAAGAGGTTGGTTATCTGTCTATATATATCTATATCTCTGTATTAAAATATATATATATATATATATATATATATATATATATATATATATATATATATATATATACACACACACACACACACACACACACACACACACACACACACACACACACACATATATATATATATATATATACACACACACACACACACACACACACATATATATATATATATATATATATATATAGATATATATATATATATATATATATATATATATATATATATATATATATACACACACACACACACACACACACACACACACACACACACACACACACACACATATATCTCTATAACAGTACTATGGATATATAATTCCCACTTATGTTGAATGACTGTTGTGCATGATGTGTTTGTAAAAACATTGCAAACTCCTACAGCTCAGATGGTGTAGAAATATGTTGCTGTAATTGCTGTGCTCAGTGTCCTGGGATTCAGACTTGGAAGTAATTATTTTTCTTCATTAATGTTAAATGGCCAGAATGAATGAATGATATGTTTGTAAAATCATTACAGATTCCCGAGCTCAGATAGTGTAGTGGTACTTTGCTGTGATTTTAGTGCACAGTATCCTGGCCATGAGACTTGGCAAGTCTGATTACTTTGTTGCCGGGCAGAACAAGGGCTGATGGAGACAGAATGATTAAAGCAGTTGTAAGTATGTTTGAGTGGTTTGGCACAGTGCTCAGCATTGCTGAGAGATGGTTAAACCCTCTTAGCTTCATTTAGCACCACTTACACCCATGATAATTTTCTTTAAAGAAAAGAAAAAAGGGCGATAGGCAAGTGGTGAAATGGGGGCAAGCAGAGGGTAAAACATTATAAAAAGCAGCTAGGGATGTTCTGGATGGGTGTAGAAAAGAACCATAGCTTTACTTTATATCGGCAGCAGCAGCTGTTCATTTCATGTATAGAATTTGGAACTTACAGCCTCACACCCCGCAGGGAGGAGTGTTGGTGACAGACATTTGCAGAGTAATCAGTGGGTTGATTGATTAGTCTCATTGTACATAGGGGTGAAATGTAAAGCTATGTATGGGGCAATGATTTTTTTAAGATGAGATTGGGATTTTGGGGAAGGGCTTTAGATATGTTTGGGGAGGTAGTTTGGGTGGGATAGGTTGCATTTCCAGACAGACAAGACAGACAAGACAGCAGACAGGGGTGGTATATGACACATGAGAGACACATTTGACAGGGAGGGTGGTTGGGAATCTGAAGCCCATGAGCCCCCAGATGAATACAATGGGACTGAGGTCCCCACTCATGGGCAGTCAACACTGCTCCTTCATGGCCCCAAAGGTGGCTGTGTTGGGGGCTGGACAGGAAGGAGGCCTGCCCTCAAGGTGCGCCAGGCAGCCCTCAATCTGGCACAGCTATCCACTCAACTCTGTTCAGATGGTGCTGTGCACCAAACCCTGGACCTGACTGCAGGTGACAGGCTCCTGTCCATGCCCAATCCTGGGGGAGGCCCATCCCCTGAGCAGTTCCATCTGAAGGTGGTGCAGGACCAGCATTTGAGGAAGGCCCGGGTTGGGTCCCAGACATGCTGAGGACCGGTGCCATGACCAGATGAAGTGGGATAGGCAGATCCGCTGGGATCTGTCTTCCCAAATGTACTATGGTATTGAGGATGTAAAGGATATGTTGATTAGTCATGAACAACACATTTCCAGATTAGTTATAACAGCATGCATGGCTGTTCCAATTAACCCCATAAAGCAGATTTGAAACAGTTGCATAGCAATATGAACACATACATAAATGGAACAACAGTATGCATCATAACAGCATGCCAGTATCTATCGGCAACAGGCCACCAACAATGGTATTTGAACAAGGTATGTTATCAGCTATATGAACAATAATATAACACAAGTCGCAACATTAGTTTTGTAGTACAACATATCTATAGTATATGGATTTTAGTATGGATCCAGATAAGGGGTACGGGAAGAGACAAAAAGTCCATCAACAGCTATTTATGCTTCCATTTTCCACAACAGTACTGCTCATTACTCTATGGGTCTGCCCTCACTTTACATCTGCCTATGGCCCATAGCTTCTGTAGCACAAACATACCTATTAAACTGTCAGCCTGCAATGGTATGGGGCAAACTGTGACATCTCTGAGTACATGACTAGAGGGGACTCGTACATGTCAGGGTTACATATCTTGCACAGGAAGGGTACCCTGAAGTGCTGTTATGTGAGTGTGCTACTGGCATATTTAAGCTGGTTTCCTATCTGTGTCCAGAGTTATTGGCAGCAGTGACTACTAGCCATGACAGCGTGACACTTGTGAGACATGTATCGGGAAGAGTGCAGGTTGTATGTATCTACCCTGCTGTCATTTGTAGGCATGTGTTGGGGCAGTTGAACAGTTGTACACAGTTTATTAGCATACCCTTCATACAGCTACTACCATTTCCTAACCTGGACAACCTGTGGAGAAAATATCTGTTAACACTACCTGACTGTTTTCATATTTATTCCTGATTCCTTGTGTGTAGATATGCACACATCTTAGTAGCACCCCCTGGATTTGAACTGTGTCTTGTCTATGTGTGCAAAATTAACAACTATGCTATTTCTCATCACGCTGAGTTACTGGAGAACTGCTGTTTCTAGTTTCACTAATTTCTGCCTAATAGTCTCTCTTGGTTAGACAGTCTGAGCTTGTAATCCTATGATGCATGCATGACAGATAGTTATTGTACTGTGCATTCATCCTTTGGATTAGTGCAATCTGGAAAGCAAAGGTTAACACATGGCATTGTTGGATGGAACACAATTTAAACCTTTGCACATTACTATTGAGGGTTCGGAGCTTAGTGCAGTATATATTTCACATTTCAGTTATATCTTGTTTTACAGTTCCACCATCTATGGTTTTCTTACAGCAGGTTCACAGAAGAAGCTCAATTAATGTTTGCTGTCACAGCCACATTTGCTGTGAAGTATTTGTATACATTCTAAAAATCTACAACACACCAGAATAAACACAACAGTTTGTTTTAGATAGTTTTATTGCACATCAATATTAGTCTGTCAAACATTTTCATTTATTCAGTCCACACAGTAACAGTATACCTACTAGTAGAAAGCAATGTACTCATTCTTAGCTATTTGAATAATATACTGCAGAATAGATTTGTACTCACCAGCCTGTTGGCACAGCCTCAGCAGTCTGTCACCATGCGCTTCAATGTTCATAGATCTCTCTGCCTCAGCTGTACAGGAGAGAAACAAACATTATTCATACCTGTCTATCACATTCTGAGGCTAGTATTTGCTACAAAGCTCCTCATTAGCACTCTTCAAGAAAAATATTGATGATTGGATGGGAGATAGGAAATTCACCCCAGGATCACTTCTGTGGCTCTGCTTGACAGGGGTACAGGAAAATAATTTTCTTGGGTGGTGAAAGCCAGGGTACCTTTTTGGCTAGGCTTATATAGGCTCTAGGGCCAATACCCTAGTACCTACATATGAACCTATGAACCTATGAGAAACTTATTGATAGTGATACTTACTACTGGAGCATTTTGTGCCCATGCATCTTGGAATACCCCCTTCCTCCACTTTAGCTCAGCATAGTGGTGCCATACCTGCTCACTAGTCCGGGAGATGCCAGTAGCATTGGTGAGATCATTTGTAAGACGGTCCCAGGCCTCTGTTTTATATTGTGAGCCCTGGTACTGGCCCTGCAGCAGTCTCTCATCATGGTTTTTGACAAGGAGTCCAGCCATAACCCTGGACTCCTGAATGCTCCAGCACTGTGCCCAAAAGTGCTCTCCCTCTCCAGTTCCAGACATGTTCCTGCAGAGATCAAGCTAAACAGGTTATGGCTGTATTTCCACCTGCATGGTTTAAATAAGGTCATATTCCCAGCCTTTGCCATTATTGGACCATTTTGAAAATGCTGAGCATAGCTTAGCAATGTGCAAACCTGCTAAGCTGGGTCGAACAGTGCTTAAGGGTAATTGCTGAGCACTGCTTAACAGTAGGCAAATCCACTTAGCTGAGCTACCTGCTGCTTAGCAATCACATATAAGTGATGCTTAAACCTGGTAAGCATAGCTGGGCATTGCTGACCATTGCTTACTTTTAATTTTCAGAAAATATCAGGATGATGGCTTAATTTAGTAGGTGTATATGATTTATTTTACATGACATCCCTCTATGTGCTTTAATTAATTGACAAGGGGTGTGGCTATACTGTATGGGACACTTTTATATACATGGGTGATTTCACATGTTATATGCACTTACACTTCCATTTTACACCAGCTACACTTCCCTGTTTGACAAAAAGCAGTTACTACATAATTTAGGTTTAGTAAAAAAAGTTTAACACTGCTTTCCCATATGAAAATCACTTGCCTGTTTTGGTACTCGAACAATGAATACCTTCATACAAAGTTGAGACTCTAGTCACTACACTATCTCAGCTTAGGAGCTTCAGCTGTATATTTTTATTTATCTCCTATGGGATGTTTAAGCAATGCTAAGCAGAAGGCCATAACACACACACCCACTTACTATGCTTAAACATTCCTTAGCATGTAAAAGAAAAAAATATTTATTATATTATTGTTATATTAATATTTTATATAGTGAGTATTGTGGTTTTCTGACAAGTTATTGAGGACTGCGGTCACGAAATAATGGCATACATTTGACTTTCAGGCTTCTATCCTTCAGAAATTCTTGCTAACATATCCTGTTTTCTATCCACTTTTCTAAGTTTGTGAGGGCAATATTTAAGTAGTGTCCCTATTTTTAGTGCTTTGTTCCCCCATTATTTGTGCCTTTGTCCACATGGACTGCTGTCAGGGAATACTGGCATACATTTGACTTTCAGACTTCTATCCTTTGGACATTTCTGCTACTGCATGACCTGTTTTCTATCAACTTTCTAAGTTTGTGAGGGCAATATTTAAGATTTGTCCCTTTTCAGGACTTTATCCCCCATTATTAGTCGCTTTGTGCACATTTCCTGCTTTAGCAGGTTGTGAGGTGCCATATGGCACTTTTGCAATGCAGGGGGTGTGTCACAGAACCTGTTACACACCCCCTGCATTGCTTTCCTGCTGACGTATTTCAGTGTCCACGGACACTGAAATGATTTATTTCATTTCAGTGTCTAAGGACACTGAAATCTGGCATAATATTAGAGAAATTCTCCAATATTATGCTGGATCATGATTAAAAGGTGCTGTATGGCACTTTCTGAGTGCAAGGGGTGTGTTCAATGTCAGTGCAGTACTTGAAAATGCCCCCTGCACTCATTCATGGTTCATGTCTGTTTATCCTAAACAGTGGTGTGCTTTCATGAATATACAAGGCGTGCTGCTGTGGTTACATGGACACGAACTGCACAATTCCTGCATGGAGTTTATTGAATTCCAGGGTATGTGTGTGTGTGAAAATCAAATACCCAGGTGTGGGTGAGTCAGCTACTTGGAACTAGGACACAGTGCTCAAAAGTGAGTCTTGTTTGGGATCTGGAGAGACAGAGAGTCCAGTCCCAGGTCTGGCATGTGTTCACTTTATGCTCATAGGGAAATTATGCTTGATGCAGAGAGCTGCATCTAAAATTACTGTGTAAATTCATTCCTGTTTTTTGTGACCATCTCTCACTGGTGTCAGTGGGTGAGGATTGAGGCTCCCTGATTACTGGCCTGGGGTAGAGAGGCCATCACAAATCCAATCGAAGACAAACCAGTGAAACAATTGTCATTAACACTGGAATTATCCTTATTCATTTTGCAATGTTGTATATTTAAGGTTGGAGGTGGGGAGGTGGGAATATTCCATCACATGGGTGGTGCAGGGAGGCTTGCCCTCCTGCAACAAAGTTATGTCCAGTGTTTGACAAAAGTCATTTCCCTGATTTGACATTGATCATTCAACACTTGATAACAGTGCTGTGGATTGATTGACTTGTATCCAATTTGCTACATCAGAAAACAAATAAGGTTTATGGAAAAAAATATTTTCCCAGCTGAAATACCTTTGGTAAAGTATGTTTTATCTGGTTCTTTAATGTTTGCTCAGTCAGAACCATGTAGTACATAAAGAGTGTAGTACAGACAGACCGCAGGAAGAATGGTATAGCTTATGATTATATCTTGATGCTGGTTCCCCCAGTAAAATAACTACTAGCACATGCCTCACCAGTACAAGATGTACAAACTCAGCGTGTTCTCCTCTTCAAAACTGCAAGAAAACTAAACTGTATACATTTGTAAATGTGTATTGTAGCACAATAAAAACTCAAAAGTCTTCATCTGTGTCATTACTGGTGGAAGATTTGCATGTGTCTTCACCATTACAAGAGGTGAGTTCTCCTCATCAAAAATAACTGCAACAAAATTTAAGGGAATTAAACTGTATTGATATGTAAATATGAATACAGGAAATAAAGAACTATCTTGGTGTGACAGTGAAAGAACTAGCATACATCACAGAGGTAGCACAGGTTTAGAGAGATATAAGTGTATGCGTGTGTGTGTGTGTGTGTGTGTGTGTGTGTGTGTGTGTGTGTGTGTGTGTGTGTGTGTGTGTGTGTGTGTGTGTGTGTGTGTGTTTGTGTGTGTGTGTGTGTGTGTGTGTGTGTGTGTGTGTGTGTGTGTGTGTGTGTGTGTGCGTGTGTTTGCGAAAGAGAGAATGAAATCTGAAAAATGTTCTGCTACAAAACATCAAACATGGAAAATGAATTATCTGTCTTCTTAGAAATTGGACTTGGTTAAAAGAAAAGCCAAGTGGATTGCATTTTCTCCTTGTCTGCTGTTTAAAATTTCTTTTAAAATTTTGCTTTTGAAACTTCTGAAACTTTACTGCTTTCAAATGTCAAGTGTAATACTATTATATGTAGCATGCACTATTGAGAAATAATAGAGTTCTGAAAGTTTTAAGTGCCATTTACATATTGCACCGAGACTCATCATAGCCTTTCATGGTCCTTCTTTTCACAGTAATGTCAATATCTTACTATGGTGAGTTCTACTTTTACACCAGAAAAGCTGAAAATGCTTCTAAGACTATGCATGTGATTCAAAAGAATGTGCCTTTATTTATGTCCATTTTATACAGCAGAAAAAGTGCATCTGCTGACTGACTTTGAAATGCACAGTAAAGTTCTTTGTTGAATATATTTTATTTGTCCTGAAACACCATGCATGAGACAATAATCACACCAATATAGGGTGTGACCAGATTTTATTGTTCAAAGGAAATACAACAGACATTTACTTACAAAGCAATTATGACCTCAATTCAAGCATAAACAGTGGTGGTGTTTATACGATACAAACAAGTAACCATGTATTAACTAGTAAGCACTTTCACCATGAACTGTGGCTTCCTCAGACCATATACATACATAAAACTAATAAAAACAGTCTTTAAATACTCTTACAGGTTCATAGGTAAGTACTAGGATTTCTGCCCAAGGGCATTTACAAGCCTAGCCAGAATGTGTTGGCTTTTGCCACCCCCTTAGATTAGTTCCCTGTGCCTCTGCCAGCAGAGCCACTGCAGTGATCCCTGGGGTAAATTTTCTGTTTCTCATCCACCCGTCAATGTTTCTCTTGAAGAGTGTTAGTGAGGGGCTCTGCCTGATATATATTGGAATCCTGTTCCAAAGCATGGGGAGTCTCTGGGACAGGAATCTATCACTCCAGCATGTCCTATTTATCATTGTGGTGAGGTTTATATCTCTAAAGCATGTGGCTCTCCAGGATTTTTTTTTTTTTTTAGGTGGAGCATGTCCATCAATTCTGGGTTGGACATGGCCTTGTATGTCAGGCAGCGATCACCTTTGAGTAAGTGGTATGAAACCGAGTACAGCTGGAGTTTCTTGAGTCGGGCTGCATAGAGCATCTGTTTGTTTGTTTGTTATTTTTTTATTATTCTATTAGCACTCATTGAATTCAAATTTTCATTCAACAAATGAATGCACTACATTCACTTACACACCTTATGTGGATGGCGTCATCATTTCATCCTTTCCTTAATTTAAAAGGACAGTTACTTAAAATAGTAAACAATATGAAGCTTTCAGTCAATAAAAACATTGAGTCATCAAGAAATACCTTTGTACATATGATCATACTATGCATTTTCATATCTATACATAATTCAAACCAGTATACAATTCACCATGTACTTACGTTTTCACTAACTCATAATAAAATAAAAATAAATATCAGTTAGCCATTCTGATAAAATATTATATCATTCACAGCTTCATCCTAGTTTAATCATTTCCTTTTTAACATCACTATAAAACTCATTGATCCATCCATATAGCCTTGTTTAAATGGACTATGATCTAATTATTTTATATTTCCTATATACTAAACTCTCAAACCTGAAATAGAACTAAGACCTTACACTTGCTTTCAATTCATCATATGCAAGGCTGTCTTACAAAAGTACTACCATATTAAGGCAAGAACTGTGCTTACTTTAAAGCGTCATCATGCACATCCACTAGATGTTGGCCAGCTAAATTATCCATTAAACAAACGCTGGAAAAGTTTGCACACATATAACTTATTTACAGCGATATCCACTATTTATTTTAGGAGGGTTACTCTCCACTTCAAAAGTGCATCTATACACAAACTACATGATATCATCACGTTAGATCTATACTCCGTGCTATCACCATGTCCACAGAGCATTTTACTAACTACCCATCTCATAACAAGCCAGCTATTAAAATAAGTAAGTATGCCATACTCATATTATATACATAATTAATTATTGCACTTTCGTATGCCTTATTCTAGTACCTGAATTCCTGGTATATACATTTTTATACATTTCACACACTAAAACACTCAAAATGGCAGATGCACTCAAAGAATCATGGCTAAACCTTTTCCTATAATAGCTCTATTCAAATCCTTATATTAAACAATAGCTTATATATATGCACATCCAATATAACCTTAAGAACATCACATAGCCTAAAAAGGCTCATCGATATTAAGTACTAAAACTAAAGGGCTTAATGAACTATATAATCTATACATACTTCATAACATTCATAACATTCATATTATAAAAATATCTCAAGCTAAACCAAGTATAAAAAACCTATAATGACTATTACATTCAAAGTTGAAAAGAGAATATACATATAGCAGCATCAAATTCATGACTAGAGCTATATAAGCAGTCACATAAGTGTGTATATTACATTCAAAATCGGGAAGAGAATATAAATATAGCAGCATCAAATTCATGACTAGAGCTATATAAACAGTCACAAAGGCATATACATATTGTTAAGTGATAGAATATTAAAAACAGCATATCCACGCTACCCAAATACTCATGTAAATACACATTAGAGTTAGACTTCAGGATGAATGTTGTTAGATAAAATATTATTCAACCCAATTCAAAGAACAAGAATCATAAAACATTTAAAGTCAAAAACAAAAAATGCATAAAGCAATATCTAAATTCATGACCATAACAATATAAACCATTACATAAACATATGCATATGTCATTGTTAAATGGTGGAATATTAAAAATATCATGCTCATACTATCTAAACATTCTTATTAGTCCTTATTAGGTTGGGCTTCAGATGTTAAACTTGATAGTGTATTTATACTACACCTTAAATTAGATATTTACTACTTCCTATTTAGACCATGTGCTTCTAAAGCACTTCTTATAGACACTTTACCATTTAAACCTAGCCCTTTCTCTGCCCTTAGCTTCAATATCCACTTCAACTCACTTTTTTTCTGTTAGATTTTTAATATTTCCCATCCTTTGTCCACTTATAACTTTCTCTAATGCCATAAACGTAAAGTCATTATATTTACCGCTCCTTTCTATATATTAACTGAGTCCCTATTCCTAATGCTATTAATATGTTCTCTAATACGTTCTCTAAATGTCTGTTGGTTTTACCAACATAAAAATGTGAACAGCAGTCACATTGTGCTACATATACTATATTTCTACTATTACAGGTGACTACAGTTTCTAATCTATGTTTCTCCCACGTGCTTGGATGTACAAATTCATGAGTGTTCTTTATGTATGGGCACATACTACAATGTGTACATGCTCTAGTTCCTCTTTGGGTGCCCTTATCCAGTCTAATGGTATATTTTGGATAACATAGCATGCATTTGAAGTTTTTCCTGTTTTTAAAACAAAAATGAGGATATTCTCCTACCACTTCCTTTATCTTTTCATCTGTCATTAATAATGACCGATGCTTATGAAACACATCTCTAACCTTATTTACATCACTTGTGTATGGGATGGATATATTAACTACTTGCCTTCTAGTATTTACTATATTCTGATTTGGCACATTCCTTATATTATAAGAGAAGTAGGGTTTTGCCCTATCGTTTCTCATCAACCTAACTTCCTGTAACACAGGGGCTACTTCAGTAACTTTATACCCTCTTTGATTTAAGTTGTTTTCCAATTCAGTTAGTCCTTCCTTAAGAGTGGATTCCTGATTACTCAAACATGAGACCCTCATGCGTTGTCCTTTGACTATGTTTTTAAAAGTCCTTTTAGGATGCATGCTTGATCTATGCAAGAGCGTATTACGATAACACTCTTTCCTATATATCTTTGTCTCAAATAATCCCACATTTCCCTTAGAGACAAATATGTCCAAGAATGCAAGGGCTACCAATGAATGATTCACTGTAAATTTCAAAAAAACTTGTAGTTTCCTGGATCTTATGTACAAATTCTTCTAGTTCTGGAAGGGTATCCCCCCAAACCAGGAAAAAATCATCCACAAAGCGATGATAAAACTTGACATATTTTTGGTATAAATCAAGGGGGTACTTCCCATTGTGCCATGACCACATTGACGTAGCTATTGGCACAACATGTGCCCATAGCTACGTCCTCACATTGCAAGTAGTATGTACCATTAAATACAAAAACATTGTTCTCCAGGACTACATCCACAAATCTGCATATACTATCTATAAAATTGACTCCATATGTACTGTTGATAGTAAGAAACCTGTACAGATATTCAACTCCTTCACAGTTTGGAATTGAGGTGAATAATGAGACAACATCAAGTGTAACTAGATAGCTATCCTCATGCTCCTGTGATTCTATATTATATATATATATATATATATATATATATATATATATATATATATATATATATATATATATATATAAGCTCTCCAAGAACTGATTAGAATCCTTTAGTACTACTTTTGATTTATCCAATATAGGTCTAAACTTTTTCTCCACAAATATTGAAAATGGTTCCGTCATCCACCCTCGGCCTGCAACTATAGGCCTAAAGGGTGGAAACTTAGGATCTTTGTGTATTTTTGGCTATCCTTGAAAAGAGGGTACTATTGGACTTTCTACTGTAAGAAATTGGGTAAAGTCCATTGAAATGCCATGACTAACCATAAAATCATTAATAATGATTTTAATTACTTTAAATCTATCTTGGATATTGTTCATTGTAATAACCTTATATGTCCTAGAGCCAGATAGCATATTACTTAATGATTTGTAGCAATATGTCCTATCCATAACTACGATCATGCCCCCTTTATCTTCAGGCATAATGACTATCTGTGTATTTTCTGTAAGGCCTTCTAAGGCTACTTTCTCTGATTTTGTTAAGTTCATATATTTATATCCTTTCCTCAGTGTATGATATAAATCATCCTCACATATCTTACCAAAGGCTTCCAAAATGGGATGATTAACTGGCATATATGTACTTGTTTTTTTAAAAGTATCCATCTCTTTTATTATTTCATTTGGAAAACTTCATTTCAGCATAACATTCCTCAAAAACAATTTTACGTCTATAATTGTGTCCGGAATATCTGCCTCTTGCGCTGTAATAAATGAGAGGCCCCTCTGTAATACAGACAGTTCGGCTTTGGTTAACTGTTTATTCGATATATTCCATGCTATATTCAGTTCTGATTCCATATTTTCTTTAATGTAGGATATTCCATCCCTTCATGTTGTTCTTTCCTCTTCGTCCTACCCAACTCTTGAACCTGTATTGCTGCCTCCTCCTCTCCTGTCGAATGGGGAGGGGAAAAAATGGAAACGCTTGTGACGTGGCTTACATATTCTCTTTCCTCCTCACCACTGGTTGTCCTGGTGGTATCTCATTGGTTTGTTGTATAATAGGGCCCTCAGTAGTGATGGACTCACTGGCTATGTTGATTTGGCTCTCTGTTCCTTTACTCACAGGACTCACAGTATCATTTTGATGCATGCCATTCAACTTTGAACTCAAAATACTATTCATATCATGTATTAAGTTATTATTGCTATGTGGGCCAGAGTTAACCGTATCTTTATCCACATGAGAGGTCATCATATTATTTATATACCCTTGTGCAGATGCCCATTCTCTCTGAGATTTTGGCCATGAAAACACATGGCCTTTAAAGTATTTAAAGTAAGTAGAGTATTTAAAGACTCTTTTTATTAGTTTTATGTATGTATATGGTCTGAGAAAGCCACAGCTTGTGGTGAAAGTGCTTAACAGTTAATAAAAGGTTACTTGTTTGTATCTTATGAGACTTGGAGCTATACTTCGTGTTACTGTTGCTGTTTTCTTAGTTTTTGCTAAACCTCAAAGAGTTTATGTCAGTGGAATCCCAGTGTCCCAACACTGAGAAGCCTAACACCAGCTCATCATCTGCTACTCGGTGGTTAATAAATATTTTTCAGCTCCACACCACGCTATTGCTGACCGCAGACTTCCAAACTAACCTGTGAATAATGGTGGGTCATATCAGTAGTATTCTCAGCTATATCTCTTTAATCCACAACAATTCTCTGACAGTCTATGACAAGAGCTTGTGCTTAGGTATGACTCCCAAACCATTACACCCTAAGTGTATGGATAAGCAGTGAAGTATTCCACAAACTGCCTGAACTTTATTCAACATACCAACTAGATGTTTCCATTGCATACTACTGTGACCACTCCAGCTTCAAACCTCACTGTATTAAGGCATAAAAAGGCCTCACTGCTTCTCATAATACTGCCCAATAAATGAAGAAATGTTCCAACACGGCCTTTTTTTCCTACCTGAATAAAAAAGACATTTAAATACATCATCATATAATCAACTGTTAAATGCCCACCTACCTGCAGTCTTTATGTACTCCATCAACTTACTTTCCCTGGCCATATCAGAAACCCTGTCAATCCTGAATGAATGAGTAGAGTAAAACTCTCCAGAAATACAGTGAGGTCCTAAAGTCCTTAAAATTGTTGGTAAACTGATCGCATAAAACTAGTCTTCCATCCTCATCTTGAAAAACTAGATAAAACTCCTTACCTTCAGATAGTTCTTCCATGTCTGACTCCAAGACACTGGAAACAAGAAGAATTCCATGTGCCTAGGAAAGACCACCTGCTGAACCTTGCTAAAATGGTCAGTTTTGGACTTACTTACCCATATTGCAACTACTGTGACTATAAAATAAATGCCCCTCCATCATCAAAGGGCATGTAACAATTCACTGACTCTAAAAGCCCATGCATACATAAGAATATCCACAATCCATAATCCTCATAGGAACCTGCCAAATAGTAAAAACTTTTCAAACTCACAAAAATGCTTAACCACGGATAGTCCACATCCATTGCTATATGCTGAATATTTCCCTAGTCTTTTAACATCCTTGCAATACACTGATGCTTAGTGAAATCCTTTGCCACCCTTACTATAGCAGTTGCACTCAGAGCACCCAAGTGCACTCTAATGGTTCTGCCCCCCTCCCCTAACTGTTACCTTTTATACTATATACTAAGGCAACAGTCTCAAAGACTATCTTTGCTCAGGTCCTGATACTCTCTCTGCAAAATCCATAAAGGCAGTCAAAGCTGCACTATACAATCACCTGGTTGACTCAGCCCAGGACTGGTAAACCAACTCTTCTATTACCTTTGACCAACTATTTTCAGTGAGATTTTCAAAAAAACTGGAAATGAAAATGAGACAAACTGCGAGCAATTACATTCCAACATCCTGATATATGTTGAACTAAAAAGTCAGAATTTTTTTTGAGGCAACACAGCACAAACATTCATAACAGAGCTTGCAATAAGCTACACTTTGAAGGTCTCCTGCCTAGCACCTGCACCACTGCCAGCTTGTCACAGTAAAACATCACTTACCTATTCTTTAACTCCTTTTATCAAATAATTGCTGCTGCCCAAATTGGAATAAGTGCTAACAATATAATGTCCTTTCTCCACTCATGCTAGCAATATAATGTCCCTTCTCCACTCATTGGGCTGATGCTCAGTCCACTTCTTAGAAAGCCATTTGGCTCTGCAAATGGACTCCATTCCCAGTTTTCCCTTGCACAACTTGTATACAACTGCATTTTCTTCGATGACTCCCTTTCATCTTGCCTTAAGAATATCCCATTAAATAAGGAAGTCCACCCAGATGGCCAATTCCTCCATCAACACATTAGGTATCCTGACCCAAATTAGCTATAGATCTTAACAGCTCCCCCTGGGGCTACTTTTAGTGTGCAAACTTCAACAGTCCCAGCAAGTCTATTATCTCTCCGACCTTCACCTTACCTTCGCTTACCATAAAATCCAGTTTGCCCTTCAACTTATCCAATTTCTTCTGATGCACACT
Source organism: Protopterus annectens (assembly GCF_019279795.1). NCBI lineage: Eukaryota > Metazoa > Chordata > Ceratodontiformes > Protopteridae > Protopterus > Protopterus annectens. Next base: position 1,648,409,204 of record NC_056743.1, on the reverse strand, counting down.
AAATATGCCTTCCTCCTCATGAATTTTAAACAACAGGAAGGTCACTGTTTTATCAGGCTGCTCTTATTTGTCTTCCAATAAGGGTATATCCATTTCTTTGCACAGCTGATGAAAATCTGCACCTTTGCTGCCAATATCCCCTTCCCATTGCCTATTAGCAGGACATCATCGAGATAATGCACTGCTTTCAGACCTACTGCATATACCTGAATGCACCTGCCAAAACCAGTGCAGTGCTATGCTAAATTTCTCAAAGGTGCAACAGGTATTGGACAGCTCATTGGCAAGGCATTTGTGAAAATATAACTCTCCCTTTAAGCACATGCCCAAAGCTAGCCAGTTTTACTTTCTAATAGGGAATGGGTGAAATGCTGACTTGATGTCTAGCTTTACCATGCACGGATGAATGGAACTCCACACTGCTTCATCCAATGAAATGTATTGTTTCTCTCTTGTTAATCTCTTGCTTATCTATTCCATCATTCAATTAATTTCATTCTGGAAAAGAAAGATTAAAGTCATTAAAGGAAGGTGACAATTGTGGTCCTAAAAGGTGACCTGTCTATATTTCCTTATCTAGCAATGCTTGAGCTGCATCTTCTCTACCCCTAACTGTTGCAACGTAGTCACAAAGCTTCTTGTATTATCTCACCATTGATTTAATTGAAAAAAAAAACACCCTAAAATCCTGAAACAACATCCAAGCCACATTTTTGTTCTGGGATTCAAGCAGGCATTGTGTTAACAGCTCACACCTAATATGTGAATGTATTTCTGGTCTACTGATCAACCACAAAAAAGGCGCAAATGGTAGGAATGTGCTCCAACAAGAAATTTAATAAAATGATAAGTGCTTTTGTTAAGTAAAATACAAAACTTCATCAGGTCAACCACAAAATTCCCATGATCCCAATTTATCTAAAACAGGATAATCACATGACACTTCCAAGTAGAATGTTTAAAGAAACAAAGGAAACAAACATATAACAAATGTCTCCCATAGAACACCCCACATATATATACAATAAAGTCCTAGCAAATGCAATGAATACACAAGTATATATAATAATAAGATATCAGTTCAAAAGTATAAGTTAAATAAAATTGATGTGTCTATCTACACTGTGCCTTAAGTTTTAAAACACAGTCTATAGATGCCAATTCATTTAGTCCAGGATAGCCTACAGCAGCCAAACGTAGAATCCAAAATAATTCCTTCTCTTCTAGTAGCAATTGCCATGGACTCCCCTCTTATTTAATAATACTTGTTCAATAACTATAAATTTGAAATGATGCCCATGGAATTCAAGTGTATGTCTATAAAGTGTGTTGGTAGTTTTTTTAACTTTAATGTCATAAATATGTTCATAAATATGACACTTAAGTTTGCATTCTGTTTTTCCTATGTAGAAGGCACAACAAAGTTGACATAAGGCCCCATACACCACCCCCATACTATTACAATTAAATCTGCCCCTCATTATAAATAAGTATCCACTGAGATTAAATAGTTGCCCTGTGTAAATATACATGCAGTGACAGCAACATCCACACTTGGACATCTGGGGAGTTCTGGCAAGAATACCATTCCTGTTTTTTCCACCAATTTTTTCAAATTGAGTCCTCTTGTCCAAACAATGGAAGGTTTTTCAAAAAGCTTTGTTCTAATAGCCCTGTCTTCAGTTATTATATGCCAGTTTTTAAATATAATATCATGCACTTTTTGATAGTCCTCAGTGAACCTAGTAATAAAAGATAATCTAAAATTCATGTTATCTTTACTTGTTTTACTATTGACTGCTACTCTCATATCGGTGATACCATTATTAGATGGCAGAATTTCACTGCCACCAAGAATGGGAAAATAAAAATTCCCATGTTAGCTATACAGTCTTCTTCGTGCCAGCATCTCATGACCCCATGCAGAACACCACATACTGAGCACACATGCACAATTCTGCACAATGGACACTTACACTTCCTGGAACTGAACATCCAACAGGTCCTGCTGATTTCACCCTCCCCCAGTTCCTCTGGTAGCACCCTAAGCATTCATCTAACTTTGTCTAACATTGTTCCTAACTAGCTATCCACATGCCTACACTCTCAATGCAAAGTCTTATCCACTGCCTTGAGTTTCCAGACTTTGCTGGTTGTACCACAACTAAGCATTCTCTCTGTTCCAGCACTGAGCTTCCCTGATGGTCAAGATGTAAGTCAATAGTGGCACCCCCGTTGTCACTTTTTTTTCTAAGATCACTGCCATAAGATATACAAATCCCAGAATCCAACTGTCCTAGGTCATAGCCCTAAATCTGCTCATATTTCTCTTTCCCAGTGTCACCAGTGCTGCTGTCAGGTCACTAACCCTCAGAGCCTGAGTTTCTGCAATTCTCTATGCCTGTTTGCATCAGTCAGGTCAAAGGCCTCCATAAACTCTCATCTCCAGATTTTTTCTTCACTAACAATGGGATATGAGCTGTAATGAAAACACCACTCTTTCCAGCCAGGAAAACCTGCATCCTTCTGACCCCTGTGATCATAATAAGTAAACTGACCACCATTAACTGTATTTGCTCTGGGTGCAGCTCTGGCATGTGGGAAAAATCCTGCAGACCCTGTGGCTAAGATCCCCTGTCCCTGAGCCCAGCTTTGAGTCTTGGTCCTGACCTTCAGAATACAATACATCCTGTAACCTAAACCTATCCTGTTCACTAAGTTTGTTAAATAGACTTTACAGCAACTTATCAGACTGCTGCTTGCCTTTCATCCAGATCACAACTGTTACAGGTACTGCTTCTAGCCCTGTTTGCCTCACACTGCTTCATTTCTATCTGCTTCCAGGGGCTCCTACAGGCAGACCACTCTCCTCACCTGATGTCTCTAATGGACACAGGCAACCTGCAAATGGTTCATCTCCCAGGTCCCTGCTTGTAAATGTTTCATCTCCCAACCCCCTGTTTATAATTATCAAGGGTATAACAACTTGTCAGAGATTTGGGATGCATGGCTAGGCTTAAAAAGACCCTTGTGGTCATTAGCCTAGTAAACACCTATGAGCCTATGGCCCCTTACTATTTTTCTCATCAGCCCATACTAGCAGCCCCCTCTAATTGCACTGGCCTCTCTGTCACCAGCCTGGGATATTATCTCTTGCAATTCTGTAAGAAAAGAGAGAAAAAAGCAGTATTCTTGTATAACTGTGCTGCCTCCATCCAGAACCCACACAAACCTGGGTAATCTTCACCTCTCCACCCCTTTCTTTGGTACAGTCTACATCACTATGCATGGTGCATACTACTCCCATGTCACAAAAGATAACTACTGGACCATCACGCATACACTAAGACAGCATTTAGTTTGCTATATATTTCTCTGAGGGATGACACCTCGGCTCTAGTAACCCTCTGAATCCCCCACCCTACATTCTTAATGAAAGCACTCTACCCTGACTTCCCTCCATCCTGTATCTATCAAGTACCGTTAACCATTTTACCATGAGGATGAGGGTTTGCTATAATGGTTAAGGTCTTTACCTCACAGGTACAAGATACATCATTGGATTCTGATCTCTGGTTGTTGACTAGGCTTGTAATAGTCTGCAATCTCATAGCCTAGTATTTACTTATAAACCTAATAGCCCAACCTCCTGCAATGGAACACACGCACTGCAAAACCATCTCTTTCCTTTATCTTCACTGCACCTCCCTTGGTATTTGTTTATTTATTGTTATGTTTTTCAGACATGCATTTTCCTTCCTTTGATTTTTTTTTGTTCAGCTGGTAAGCACTCCCATGCATACCTAATGCTTCCAACTGGAGCATCTGACTCCTTTTTCCAGTGTCCACCTCTAGCTTGACAATTACATTGAAAAAAAAATTGAAAACTAACTTTTGCTCAATGTAGTTTTATAAGGTAGGAGTGCCACCATCTTGGCATCATGATGCATGACACTAATGCAGATCATTAAGTCATTCGCTCATGTAGAGTCACCTACCCCCCCCCCCTTTATTTACTTCTTTCTGTTTTTCTTTTTATGGATGCTGACATGATGGTGCAATAACACCCAACACTGTACATGTTAGTCCCTTGATATTTGTTTTTATCTATCTATCTATCTATATATATATATAACAGCAATGAGAACTCCCCTTGTATCTCCAGGCTAAACTGCTTTGCAAGAAACCCTAACCTAGGAACACAAAGTGACAGACAGCCTCCTCTACACAGTAGTAAGCTGATCTCTAAGTCCCAAAAAGGGACAATTTTCCTTCTGAAAAACATTTAGCTAGCTTATAAACCAACAAGCTTTATGTTAGTATGCTTTTTTTAAGGTGTGCTGACTGAAACTTGAATGTTTGAAATATTTAACAACAGGCTTAGAGTCATTAGGCATTTCTGAAGGGAATGGAGCCTAAAACTTGAATGAAAGGCTGCTGGAGAACCCCGAATTTCTTGAAGAACCCACCAAAATTAAGATGCAAGATTTGGACATTTTACAAAACTCTTGATAGTGAAGAAGAATCCAAAATACTAACAATATAAATTTAGCAAGTTGTTAGAGACCTGTTGTTGGGGTGGGCTGGGGGGGCAGGAGATGCTTGCATCAACTTAAAGACCTACCCTACTTTCCTTACCCAGCCCATCTACAATGACACCACACACTATCAAACTACTCTAACAAATCTGTCTATACACATACATATCTATATTAACAGGATAGCATCCTGAATCCTTACCTACCCTACCTAAAACTCTTATTACACTTATCCTAGCTCCAGATTTTGTAACTGACAAGCAATGCTACTGGTCATAATGGGTACTAAGTTCTGTTCTTTGTAAACAACAATTCTAGAACTCATGTCAAAGAAGGTAAAGCCAGCCATCTAAAAATATATACAACCCCACCCCAATCATATAGGACCTCAGTTCTTGCCTATTTTACCTACCAGTCAAACTCATCATGTCATTCAAACTTCACTGCACATCCCCCCACCCAGAAGACCTGGCTAACAACAAGAAACAATGTCTGATGCACTTCCCTTAACCTCATGCAGTCAGGGATAAAACCGTCTGCGTGCAAATTTAATTTACAGGTGATGAGTATAATCTGAAAAATACATCATACTGCATTTTTTGTTTAGAAGTGGGTTTGGGTTTTTCTGTGCAAACAATTCTTTTTGTTTGTTTATTCATTTTATTTTGTTAAGGATTGTGATGTGAACCTATCTGAATTTGTACACCCCACAGTACTATGGATACACCGAACAGAAAGTCTGACTGAGTAATGAGTCACTTTACAATCACTTAACCTTTAATGATTTATTTATTTATTTACTCTGCAATAGAGATTCTTCATTTCAGACCCTTTTTAACAGCAATAACATCTTATTATAAAAGAAAACATCCTGTCAGTAACAGATATCCAGCTTTATTCTGACTTACTCAACTCAGAAATATTACATGTAATTGTTTGAATAGATTTATACACAGGGAGAAAATGCACATCTACAGAATGTAATAGGTCTGCTTCAGATAAAATACAACAACACAGTCAGGGAACTGTAATCACCTGTAAAGTACATAAATACTAATTTTCATTGCATACCAAAGTGTAAGCAAAAACATCCCATTGGGTTACACAAAGCATAAGGCAACTCATCTCTCATTGTGAGGAAACATGGAGTATTTTATAACTTGACTTCTGTATAAATAACTGTGTAATGAAGTATATGATTTTAGCTAGCAAGCAAAACAATATAGATAAAAATAAACCATAGTGTTAAAAATTCTACATGGTGGAAATAAAATGATAACGGCACAGGGAAAACAAGAAGAACCTACACTGTTTAAAAATGTATCAGCATATACCTGTGACAGAACAACCTGCAAGAAGAGAACCATTAAGAGGAAGGGTGATACAAAACAACAAATATAGCTAATTGAAAGTGCTGCATAGAAGACAGCCTACAAGCAGAAAACCATTAAGAGAAAGGGTAATTCAAAACAATATATACAAGTATTTTTGCTATTTGAAAGTTTTGCAATGAAGGGAGTAGAAAGGAAAAGCAGAATTAAAAAATAAATAAATTATTCAAGAAGACAAAGCTTCAAAGATGCATTGGCATGTTTTTACTGTATCTAACTATAACTGCTACCATGACAATCATTAGGTAACTTGCCATCCCATTTTATGAATACTATAATAAATTTAATAAACTTTTCTCTGCCTTTTAATGTGGACTCTTTTAATCAAATGTTTCAGATGTATATGTAAGTTTTTATATTATATGTGTATTTGTACAGTATTTTATGAATATCTTAGCTTGCATTTTATTTATATGCATATACATATAAATATAAATATATATATATATATATATATATATATATATATATAAAATATATATATTTTTATATATATATATATATATATATATATATATATTTATATATATATATATATATATATATATATATATATATACATCTACATACATATATATATATATATGTAAATACATTTATATATATACATTTATATATATATATATATATATATATATATATATATATATATATATATATATATATATGTATATATATATATATATATATATATATATATATATATATACATCTTATATCTATATCTATCTATCTATATATATATATATATATATATCTATATGGGTTCACTACTAAATCATGAATTACAGATTCCCAAGACTCTGAATCCCAAAGACCAGAATCTCGAGATTCTGTAATATCGAAATTAAAAAAAAAAAAATAGAAAAAGAAAACAAAACATTAGGAAGGTATATGCAGGGGGACAAGCACCCCTGCACTCCCCCACACTCACTGCACTTAAATATACCAACTCTGAGATGGCACTACAGTGGAGTGAATGGCAAAATTTCCATTCCGCTCTGCACAGCACTATTTTGCCATTCACTCCATTGTGGTGCGATCTCGGAGTTGGTATATTTAAGTTGCCCCCTGCATATGCTTTAAATTTTTTTTTTTTTTAATTTCGATATTATGGAATCTCGAGATTCTTTAATTCAAGATTTAGTAGTGAACCCATATATATATATATATATAATACATATATATATATATATATATCTACATCTATATATCTTTACATCTATATATATATATATATTTATAGCTATATATATATATATATATATATATATATATATATATATATATGGATCTACTTCAGTTGATTGAAGTTTTAAATGTTCGAAGCACATATGTCCAACACCATAATATCAAACATTTAAAAGTTCGAACATTTCAAAAAACATAAAACAAAAACAAAACTAAACATTTGAAACAGGGGAGCAAGCCCCCCTGCTCCCCCCACCTCCCGCTACTTAAATATACCATTTCCAAGATCGCACTACATTGCAGAAAAGGGAAATCTTCCTGTTCCACATTGTACGGAGATCTCCATTCAGACCGTTCAAACTTTTAAAAGTTTGATCATATGGTCTCGGCCATATGCGCCTCGAACTTTTAAAAGTTGAATCAGCTGAAGGGGATCCATATATATATATATATATATATATATATATATATAAAATATATCTATATCGAGAGATAGAGAGTTTGTGTGTGTGTGTGTGTGTGTGTGTGTGTGTGTGTGTGTGTGTGTGTGTGTGTGTGTGTGTGTGTGTGTGTGTGTGTATGTGGTGTAACAGGGATAAAATGAGCTTGGGTAATATACTTATTAATCAGTGATATGTTTGCTTTTTTGTTCAAGTATTGCAATCGCCACAAAGCAAATAAAGTATACTTTATTAACTTACAATGCACTTGCTGTTTAAGTAACGCAGTATTTACTAAATGTCACTTCAATAGTCAGAAGGCATGGCAAACTGCAATTGCTAACAGCAACCTTCAGGCACAGAAAATGGTGTGGAAAAAATAGCAAATGGATGTTTCATGTACAAAGAGGACTACTTTAGACTTGCAAAAGAGGATTAAAAATACATTACTTCACATATAAAATCAGGAATCATGTTGACAATTCAGAGTACTAGATAAACATTATGGAAGTGAAACAGCATACAGCATTGGTTTTATAACTGGCAAGTAAGTAAATCAGAAATATTGATATACTGGAGCTGGTTACTGGAACAATGGTCTGCCCAGAAGGACTTAACCTTGTATAAAGCATACAGTGTAGGCATAGCCCCATTTTCATTGTGTTAACTTAGATTCTTCATTCTTTAGGATCTCAGCCATATAATTTGGGTTGCCTGCAGTTAGCCTCTGTAACAAAATGGGCTAGTATTTAGCATCGTGAAATTACCTTAAAATGCAGTAAATAGCAGAAAAATTTAGATAAAAATTAATAGATGCTAATTATCACTTGTTAAGTACTAACGTGGTAAAAATGCTACAAAGTATACAGCTTCAGAAAAACTAATCAATATTTCAGCTTTAGACAATGAAGGAGGTTCAGTGGTAGTCACATGTAGGCAACACAGAAACTCTTACTGACTTAAATATTTACATTCTCTCTACTTACTTTCACTGTAAATAACTTCAGTGGTGTTTCTATGTCTCAGACATATTGCAGTCACACTGTTTAATACCATGCAGGGCAAATTCTTTTTTTTTAGATTTCACCTACTTGTAACATTTGCACCTCTGCCAAGAAAACACTGAGGATATGGCTTGTGATGTATTTATTCGTAAGTGTTGTGGTTTGGCACTGAAGATGAATCCCACATGGTTTACTGGAACACATACATGCAGTGTACACCCCTATGGATTATTACTATCATACTCTTTTTAAAAAGATTGACTGTTCAGTTCTTTTTTGTATGTTTCATGAAAGGAGGCATTAATCTTTTATATAAGTAGTTTGTATTATTTACTCAATAATATTTGGAGATAGTGCCATTATCTTCTCTACCTGACTGTTTGCACATTTTAGGTTATGATTTGACCTTGAGGACTCATGCCTTTTATCTTTAGTTTGAGGCTTTTTCTTGTTGGTTTGGAAATTATTATGATCTGCAAACTGATTATAACTGAACACCACACCTATTCCAGCAGGAACAAGAAGTCTGCAAACAGTCATTGTTAAAATAAAATATTAAGCAATCATTATTTATTCATTTAGTTAGATTGTTATTCTTTTGCAAGATAGTCCTTTGCTCTATTGTTTTTTCCTAGCCTCTAAAATATGCTACCTTGATAGAAGCCTTGGGTATGCAGAGTTCTTTGAAAGCCAGGTTCACAATGCAATGCACTGAACACTCAAAAGTATGAGCACATTCCATATATGCACTGCACACACAATTTGGTAGGCACATATCCTTGGTTCTGTAAACCACATGCAGAAATAGTTAGATTCTGATTTTGGAGCCAAGCTGCAATCTTTCAGTTTATCTAAAAAGGACAAGTTGGCTACAGTCTCTCACTCATATCCTTCCTAGCTAAATCAGCCATGGTCAGTTTTGATACTCCCACGTGGTCGCGTGTGCTGCTACCACAGCGGTATGCATCTGTGCCATTAACGCAGCTTAATGCTATAATATGGCTAAGTAAATAAGGACCTCGGTTGTTTGGGCTGTAATCAGGTCCTATTTAGTCTATGCTATTATGTCAGCTAAATGTGTGATTATGTGTGAGGATATGTAAGTCCATGTCCTGTGATAGGTAGGTGACTTATCTATAAGTATTTTCATTGCTTTGTGACCTATGATTTCTGGGAAAGCTTCCTGCATCCACCAACCCTGAACTGGACAAAGATGGTAATAATAAAAATAAATGAATGAATGACTGAGTTTTCAAGTATGGTGTAGTATGACATCATAGAGAACTGACAGAAAGTACATTTATGGATGCTGTTAAACCTTGGTTTCTGTTTTTACTTGATAATGGCCCTCTGTCTTTTTTATCTTGTAGAGAAACAAACAATAAAAATCAATGGGAAAAGTGCAATTACCAAAACGTAAACAGTTTACAGCTCAAACTGAG